>NW_017308767.1:82473-109309 GCF_000935625.1 Nanorana parkeri | reverse complement strand
GACTGAATGAAGTTCTTATGTTATGTGAAGGAAAGATGGGGAGAGCCATGTGTACAGATTGTGTGGACAAGGAAGTTCCCCTTGTCTTCTCTTTGACTCTGGAGAATAATGTCGCTGGCCAAATTTTTCCAGCTCAGTTTCTAATATCTTCCTCCAGTGCTAAAGCATCTAGATTATCTGAATGTATGGCCATTCAGACGTTGGCCATACATTGTTTGATAATAAGCACTTCAAATGCTTGCATGGGTTCTTAATCATCCAGAATTAAATCCAATGCCTAATTACCACATCCTGCTTGCAGGACGTGTAAATATACTGTGTATCCATATCTGTAAAAAATAAGTCAAAGCAACTGGACTTGCTGTATTTTTCTTGAAGATGTTTCACTGGTCATCCAACCAGCTTTCTCAATTCAGAATGACTTGTACAAAAATCCTCTGGGTATAAATATGGTGATTGTTGCTCCAATCCATATAATCTGTAAGTCACAACCAGGTGTTGATACATTTACATAATTGGAGCTAGGTGTTAATAACCTGCCCAGAGAGGGGTGTTAAAACAGCATTGTATGTGGCAGACAATAGATGTCTCACTCCCCCCCCCCCCCCCCCACCTCTATTCAGGCTTGGCTTCTCCATTTTTACATAAATGGCCTCTTTCACACCTCTTTTGAACCAGTCCTCCTCCTTGTCTTGGATGCGTACTAGACTGTCTTCAGAGGAGTGACCTTTTTCATTTAGATGTAGGTACACTGCCGAATCCTGACCAGATGTTTGGCTCTTCTATGCTGTGCCATACGCTGATGTAGCTGCTGTTTCGTTTCACCGACATACAATCCTGAGCACTCCTCACTGCACTGGACTGCATATACAATGTTGTTCATCTTGTGTTTTGGCGTTGGGTCTTTTAGGTGAACCAGTTGTTCCCTCAGTGAATTGCTGGGTTTAAAGCAGACAGGGATGTGATGTATTTTAAAAACCCTTCCAAGTTTCTCAGACACCCCAGCTACATATGGGATGACCAAATTCTTCAGTTTGTCATGCTTTTCACCCTCACTGGTTCTCTTGCCATTCTTTCCTCTTTATAGAAGTCCCCCCCCCCCCCCCCCCACCTCTATTCAGGCTTGGCTTCTCCATTTTTACATAAATGGCCTCTTTCACACCTCTTTTGAACCAGTCCTCCTCCTTGTCTTGGATGCGTACTAGACTGTCTTCAGAGGAGTGACCTTTTTCATTTAGATGTAGGTACACTGCCGAATCCTGACCAGATGTTTGGCTCTTCTATGCTGTGCCATACGCTGATGTAGCTGCTGTTTCGTTTCACCG
Organism: Nanorana parkeri; assembly: GCF_000935625.1. Lineage (NCBI taxonomy): Eukaryota > Metazoa > Chordata > Amphibia > Anura > Dicroglossidae > Nanorana > Nanorana parkeri. The sequence continues at coordinate 107,984 of NW_017308767.1, read as the reverse complement.
ACATACAATCCTGAGCACTCCTCACTGCACTGGACTGCATATACAATGTTGTTCATCTTGTGTTTTGGCGTTGGGTCTTTTAGGTGAACCAGTTGTTCCCTCAGTGAATTGCTGGGTTTAAAGCAGACAGGGATGTGATGTATTTTAAAAACCCTTCCAAGTTTCTCAGACACCCCAGCTACATATGGGATGACCAAATTCTTCAGTTTGTCATGCTTTTCACCCTCACTGGTTCTCTTGCCATTCTTTCCTCTTCCCCTGTGTATCCATGTTTATGCGTACATTAAACAAACCCTATTCTCATTTTAAAGTGAACCTGTCAAGTACAAGGGCTGCCATTGCTGGTCTCCTTCTAAAAATTCTAGATGACTATGTATGTCAGAATTCCTGAACTCTATATTTGTAAAAATACTAAACAGCTCGTATAGTTGAGAACTGAGCCCCATCCTATCATACCTCCAATATCTCTGTATTGGCTCATCATGTTTGAAGAACTATTTAAATGAGCAAGAGGCAGCAAAACCAAGCACTCCACCACAGAAAATAATCTAGATGTAAAAAAAAAAAAAAAAAAAAACCCAGGGTATAGAATGATTAAGCTAATGCTATGGTGTAAACAAGCCCTAAGGGTGCAGGGTACTTTTAGAATGTATCTTAGTGTACCAGACTAGTACAAGAGATATGCAAAAATAATTTGAACAGCAATTGATTATTTTCTGTTTATAAAATCAGCAGTTGTTACACTTAACTATTGAGAGTTACCGTAGCTCATCACATGGCAAGAATGACCCGCAAAGCAAAATATTTCTAAAAAAAAAAAAAAAAAAAACATACAGGGCTTCTGTGAATAATGTGATAAGGCATGTGAGCACATATACAGGCACCTTTAGGTGCTTAATTTCCCTCTGCTGTCCATTGAAAATGACCAGAGGGACCGTTAGGGCTGATGGTTACACAATATATTTGCGGTTGTAACTGTTCCAAATATTCTCTGTGTAACCTATACATTGGAACTAAAATATTTAAACATTTACACTGATTACTTACTTTTTGGTTTCATGGTTTAATGCTACCCTCACTGCCACTGCAATGTCATGAGACTTTGGACACACAAAGATCTATGTGGAACATTGGCCTCATAAGTTACATGCAACTGTCAGCAACAGGTTCTTTTAGTGGTTCACAGAATGTCACAATAGCATGGCGTAAGAGCTGGCTTGTTATTTAGACCAGAATATAATGCAGGTAATGATTTTACACATAGGCACTGCAGAATATAATATTAGCATGTCATTTTACAAGCAAGGTCAACTGCAACCCTTTGATTCCCATATCAGTTTCCTACAACTGTGGAATCAGAGCACACAGCTAAATCATTTTATCATCTTTAATAAATTACTTTAGTAAAATGTCAACATAACCAATTCAGAACAGCTTGACAGTCTGCATGGGATGCTGGATTATAAAACCAATTACAACAGCTTGAATGGAAAATACCTTAAAGAGTAACTTTATCCATATCTTCAAAATAACCACAGGAATGTTTAGTAATGACAATCTAACAAACAGATAGTTCTAGATCATTTCCGGCTTCTTATTATTTGCATACCTTATTTTTCTTTTACTCCCCATTCTTCTGACAGTGGCCATTTTAACTAAGGGCAGGTTACAAGATCTCCTTTTACTTTCTGGAACTCAGGCACATGTGACAAGAAAATGTGAGCATGCACATAATCTCAGGGGAGGAAAATGCCTTTCCCTGAGATCTCAAGAAATGACAGATTAGATTTCCCAGCAATGCTCTGCTGATGTGATCTTCCCAGGATGCAATGCTTGGGCACGATTACATAATTTGTGCCAAAGTGGACCAGGAGATGTAAAAAAAAGAAATTGTAAGTAAAGGAAAAATATGTTTGTTTAGCTAATTAATGTAAGATGATTTCATATCAGCATGCAGAGCTGTATGCTTATGTAAGAAGGATGGCCATTGGCCACTGAGGGACGCTGTAAAGCTTTCTCGCACAGGGCGTCTAAAGGCCTTAGGCTGGCCCTGGCTAGCCTGTATTTGTGGGAGGAGCCTGGGCTGTAAATACGGCCGCAGTTCTGCTTCTTCCCAGAGTGGGATCATTATCTGGTATCCCACCCACCCAAAACCCCTTTTTACAAACACTTCTTGAGTATGCCCCCTTTTAGGCATATTGACCAGCGCAACCAAGGCACACCTCAGGCCGCGGTCCGTAGGAGTTTTACACATGGTCGTGTCCCAGGCTCTGACCACAAGTGATTTTTAGTCAAAGGGGCTAAAGGTCCACTTTAACGATTGTCTAGACATTGATTTTTCTACTTCTAAGTTCATATGGCTAGCTTGAGTTACAGATTACATACTGGAACACACTAAAATGAAAAAGTATCTGAAGACTGTCTAATGAGGTTCATGTTAATGGGCATTCTAGTCAAATGCTTAATTTTCTATTTAAGCCCAAGCAGCTGCGTTTTAATGGGAAACGCAGTGTTTGACTAGGAAAGGCTGTGTTTGACCTGCTTTGGCTGCAGTTCAACCACAGCTTAATTTTACATGCTCCTTAATAAGACATGCTGCGTCCAAAGACGTGCAATGCAAAGCAGTTCAAACACAGCCTCTATACTGCCGTGTGTACTGCTCAGTTAAAGTCAACAGGATTTTGCTAAAGTGCATCTGTGGTGCGTTCCAGATGAATGTCAAATACAAGAAAACAATGCACATCAACAGGAGCCCTAATAATGATCTTACAGAGCTCTTTAGCTAAACATATAAACAATGAATTGCCATTGTGAGAAGAACTATATAGGCCTCACACTGCACTAGAGCATTTTATTTTTTTGCCCACAATGATATGAAATCCAAAATTATCTTGATCATTATAAAATCAAAGGCTATTCCCAGTGGTAATATTGGACTATACACTAATGTAATGTAGATCAAATTTCCCATGGCAACCCTTAACAATTTATAGGCTACATATAACCTTTCATAAGTAACATCATATGACAGTTACAGTGCATGCATGGAGACATTTTGCTGATTCAACTTTTTTAGCAGGTTCCTCTAAAGTACTACATTCTAACTGTGAAATTCTCTAAAGATTACAGCAACCTTCTCCACTATCTGACTTTTTTGTAGTGGTGTCCCAGGGCTGATTCCGGAACTGTGTAAAGCAGAGACAGACAGAGATTTATTGTAAAATGGACCAATAGCTAAAACACGTCAGAATAAACTAACCCAAGCAGCAAGAAAATACTGTCCGTCATTTATGGGTAAATCATGGTCACTTCTGAATGCAGTCAATTTCTCTAGGCTTATTTAAAGGAACAGGGTTGAGATTGTCGACCAATCAGATGCAGTCACTGTTTGGTTATTCAGACAGCCATGGGTGCCGACAGCTGTCTGAAAACAATAGCTGGCAGTGCAGATTCCTCCATCCATAATGGAGTGTTTTACAACATCAAAGCTTTGGAAAAGGCACTTGTAAGTGCTTCGAAACAGAAATAAGGTGGTAACACATGGGTGATGAATTAAGATGCATTCATCTCACTGGGAGAGTGCCAGTATGCAAGAGAAGCAAGAATGATAGGATTTGAAGTTTTCAGACAGATTATAAATATCTGAGTAGCTTTATACAGAGGCACGAGGCAGGGGTGCTTCCTCCTGCATCTCTTTTGAGACAAGATCCGGGGGTGGTTGAATTCAGGAGAGGGTCCAAGGAACATAAAGTGGCATTATACGCTGATGACACATTATTTCTTGCTAACAATAGGTCCAGTCTTATTAAAGCGGTTCCGTACCTTTTCTTGGTTGACCATCAACTGGGAAAAGTCCATGCTTCTTCTCTTGGATTATCTCCCAGAATGTTTAGAAAGTGTCCTCTCTTGTTTGAATGTTGTACAGCTGATTAACTACCTCGGTATGCACATCTCCTCTGCCATTGCAGATTTTACTTCATCAATCTGGTTCCCTTACTACAATAGTTAATGGCCAATTGCAATGTGGGCTGCAAGCTTCCCCTTTCTGTCAGGGGCAGGCGTAATCTCATTATCTGACTTTCCCACTTATTGTATCCATTTCGCTATTCTCCTATATGGATTCCCATTAAAGGTCAACAGTTTATTTTGGGACCTCATTTGGAGAAAGAAAAAGCCCAGAGTATGCTTAGAGATTCTCCAATGCCCAAAAGATTTTGGGGTGTGTCTACCCCTAATCCCCTGTTGTATTTCGTAGCCTCTCAGATGCAGCACTTTAGTGTGGGAATTGGAGCATACAAAGGCCCTCTTATCAGACTCTTTGAAATCTACGCAGTATGAAACTCGATGCTATCCCTTGTTTCAGGGGCCTATGTTAAGATATATTCTTGCCACCCCACAATGCAATTGATGGGCAAGGTGTGGGACGCAACTAAGCAAATGTTGCATATCGAGGGTATTACAAGATTCCCCCACCCCCGTGGGTCAACTACCTTGTGACTAAGATTCTTAAACTCCAGGGTTTTCACGCATGGCAAAGGCTCTGACATCCTTAGTGTTAAGCAGCTATATGCTAACAATCAGTTTAAATCCTTTCAACAGCTATGATCCAACTTCTTCCTAGATAATATGACCAGTACTTACAGATTCGCCTGCATACAGATTCGCCATGCCATCCAGGCATAGTTTGGGTCCCTTAGCGTGATGTTTGCTAGTACAAACATTCTGGAAAATATAGTCCAATCAAGCACAACACAGGGCTTAATATCCTTCCTCCACGTGTACCATTTCCATAAATCCTTAAGTCCCTTATTTCTCCCTTGTAGTCTGTCAGGGGATGTATGATAAGAATTTATTCAAGATCTTCCCAGGCCTCCTTATCTGCCCCCCAACAGATTGACCTGATTCCTTACGTTACAGTATATTAAACTCCTGCATATTTGTATGGAACAGGGATGAGAGAGATGCCCTGTTGTGCCCTGCTCTGATCGAAGAGACCTTCTGCATTTGTCGTGGCGCTGCTTCAAATTGGTGAGATACTGTGGAGCGGTTATTGCCAAGATCAGTTGTGTTTTTGGAGTAGAACTAAGCAATATACCACTTGTATTTGTGTATTCTGGGTTATTTTTAATCCTTGGATCTGAACTCACATATGACCCTGGCATTTTCTGTTTTCTTCCCATATAATGATTGTATTGAGATGAGTTTCCCATGTCCTTCAGTTAGTGATTGGATAGCTGGACAAAATAAGCTTGAATATTTTGAGAAAATTATGTATGAGAAATGTGGGACTGACAAACACACACTGATATTCTCCAGATGCCTTGAGATGTCATCTAGTGGTGTGGGAGATTTTATTACTCTTTGCTCCAGCTCTTTAAGGGCAAAGGTTTGTAACAAATGAGTGGTGAGATATAGACCATGTACTATGTGAAATAACGCTTATTTGCTCCTCCCTCCCTGTTTCTGTATGGATTTATTATGTATTGTTTGCTTGTTTACTCTTGTATTATTGAGAAACTTATGACCTCTATATGTAGTTGTCTGTAAACAAGTTTTTTTTCTCTTTTTTTGTCATTGTTTAACCATTTCCCTGTTGCTGCTGTATTCCATACAGCAGTGGCAGCAGGGCCCTGTAAGCAGACTCCCAGTTGCTATAGCAGCCAGATGTTTGCTTACAAGTGTAAAACTAATGTAAATAATTTTTTACTGAAAATCTGGGTTTGAAAAACAGCTGCACTAATACTGTGTGACATTGCCACCATTTTATTCTATAGGGTCTCTTCAGAACATACTTAATTCTGGGGGGTTTGAAATAATCTTCAGGCCTAAAATGTGCATTGACCTAACCCTATTGCAGCCTAGTTGACTGACAGCTATTGCAGCAAATAGCAGAACAGAACATAGAAAATATCAACAAAAATTATTAGTTAAGCACAAAAGATAAAGCAGAACCAGAGAGATAAATGGAAGAGCAGAGCCAACTGTAACTTACACAGGGCTGACGACTCTCTCTGCCTCATCACTTAATGGCTGGGCCTATCACATTAGAGAAAGAGCAGAAAGTCTGGCCACACACTGATTGTTGGCGGGGCTGGTTAGGGAAAAAAAAGCTTGATTTTCCCCAAGCTTGCTAAACAGCGTGGATGGGGGAAGGATGGAGCATTGACTATTGTATTCTGACAGCAGTGGGTGGCTGTTGTCAGAATACCCGAATAGTGACTGAAGCTGATTGTCTGAGAATTTTCGGACCAGATCCTTTGGCAAAAGTCGATTGAAAAATCAACTTTTGTCAAATGGAGGGGTGCTGAAGGGGGGCACATGCTGGTCAAATTTCAACCAGTGTATGGCTTAAAAAATATGCCTCTTAAACCTAGAATCAGAGGCTAAATTCAGTGGTAGAGGAGGCACATGCTGGGAGGGGGCATTAAAGCAAAGCTTTGCCCTTCATATAGAAATTACAGGTTTGCTTTAAAGTATATTTATAGTCAAAACATTATTTTTGTTTTGGGTAGAGCAGGGAAGAGTTATAACCCCTGTCAATTTTTTATTGACGCTTGTGTCCCCACTAGGTAAATCTGCCTTCTCTGTTTGTCCTGGTGACTACTGGCTCCAAGACAGAAAGTGATAGGAGATTACAAATGTATAGTTTTTTCTGGATCAAAGAAGTGAGGTTAAATCCTTCAATTAGGACAGTGGTAGTGGTGACAACTGTCTAAGGGGGGACTTCCTGCCACTCTTCTGTCTCTAGAAAAGAAAGTAAAGAAAAATCTCATCAATGGGCTACAAACCGCAAAAAAAAAATTGGAAGGTGTTTTAACCAGGTGTAGATGTAGCTAAATTTCAGCCGCCCAAGCAAAATGCCGAAAGTACATTCCTAGTTTCTCTCCTCCCTTCTGGGCCCTGCTCTGTGTCCCTTCTGACACAGTGCAGTGTCCAGTGGGGAGGAGATTAACGCTCAGGCAGCCAAGCGGTGCAGGGCGTGGAGGAGAGCGCTGTGAGCCGAGATGTCACTGGAGGCTGAGCTCTCCTGCACTGCCCTGCTCAGCCTCCTGTGACAGATAAGGATGGGGTGGTATGTAGGCAGAGACAGCTGTCACAGGAGGCTGGGCCAGCGGGCGGGGGAGGAGTCAGCTGTCAAAAAAGAACGAGCTCTCTCCCCCGCACCACCGGCTCAGTCTCCTGTGACAGCAAGTCAGGATGGAGAGCGTGTAAAAGCAGTCAGCGATCAGCTCACTGCTTGTAAATAATTGAGGAAATAGTATATTTACGGTGTTCTCAATTATGAATGAACAGGAAGTGCTCTACATCACCTCCTGTTCATTCATGATTGTGGATATAGTAAACATAATATCTCCACAAGTTATAAATGGACAGGATTTAATTTTGGGTTTCAAAATTTCATTTTGGTGCACCTCTAGTTTTAATTATATATTTAGAGACGAGGACATCATATATTTAGATTAGCACTAGTATCTAGCATTTAGTTTTAGACATTAAAAATATTAAATACATCTAGTTGTTTTAAAAAAAAGTAGATTCTTACCCTGGCTCTATCGAGCTGTTGCTGAGCCTGCCTCTCCACCTCGCGGCGGGCAGCCTCACGATCCTCCTCCAGTGACACGTCGGAGTCTAACGATGGACGACTTGTGTAGGAATCAGCAGAACCCTGGAAAAGAAGAAACCAGGTCACCTATAAGCTGCAGACTATTTCTTATGTTGTCATGAATTCTGACACTACGCACTGAACGTGAAGCAGCGCGGAGCAGTGGTGCGCAGACCTTTGCGTGCAGTGTGTCATGTCATTTTCACTCGAGCACGTCAGCTTGCAAGAGCTCGCATAGCTGAGCGTGCCGAGATGAAAAATGTCATCTTCAGCCAATCGGCTCACGCCTTTACCCGCACGTCACGATGCGAAGTCGATTCGGTTGTTACGCGCGAGCTGATTAACTAAAGATGCAGTCTTTCATCTGGCCGCGCTCAGCTCACACACTGCATTATTATTATTATTATACAGGATTTATATAGTGCCAACAGTTTGCGCAGCGCTTTACAATATAAGAAAGACATTACAATCACAATTCAATTCAAGACAAGATAGTAAGGAGGGCCCTGCTCGTTAGGGCTTACAAGCTAAAAGATGTGAGCGTCCGTGTCTCACAGTTTTGCTCTGCTCCGCACAGCTTCGCATGCAGTGTGTCACGGGCTAGATCAGAACAAATAAGCTATATGGTACATGCAGTATTACAGGTGAAACTCGAATAATTAGAATATTGTGCAAAAGTAATTGCAGTAAGTGCTGCAAAAGGGGCCCAAACCAAATACTGAGTACATATGCATGCTTGTACTTTTCAGAGGTCCGATATTGTTCTATGTACAATCCTTGTTTTATTGATTGCATGTAATAATCTACTTTTTTGAGGTTGTGGATTTGGGGTTCTTGGGGTTTTCATGAGCTGTACGCCATAATCATCACAATTATGACAAATCACTGCTTGAATTATCTTGCTTTGCATGTAATGAGTCTATCTCATATATTAGTTTCACCTTTTAAGTTGCATTAGTGAAATAAATACACTTTGCACGATATTCTAATTATTCGAGTTTCACCTGTATATACTGAACTTTTATTTCCATATATTTTTACCCATTGCACAGAACTAACTATTGTCCATTCTATATTAAGATTCACCTGATCTGGAATTAAGATGTTATTTGCAGGTGATTTTTGTAGCTCTCTAAGAAAGTCATGGAAGAAAGAGTTGTCGCAAGAGCTGCTTAAAAAGGAGCACTGCTTACAAATATTAGGTCAAATATGGCTACCTTTTGTATTACGTAATACATTATATACAGACATCTGAAGCTACCCATTATTTATTTATTTATTATTTATTACAGGTATTTATATAGCGCCAACAATTTACGCAGCGCTTTTACATAGCGTACATTCACATCAGTCCCTGCCCTCATGAAGCTTACAATCTAAGGTTGTATCCCATGCATACATACAGGGCCGATTTAGAAAGGAGCCAATTTACCTTCCAGCATGTGTTGAGATGACATTCATACAATATGCACACAATTTGCATGACCACACAAGGAAGGAACAGTTGTAGTGACACTTTTAAAGAAGTTAATTCTTATAATTGCATTCAAGTACCTTAAAGGAGAACTATGAGGCGAGTGAAAATCACTTAGCCTCATAGTTCTAGCCGACCTGTGACAATTAAACTGTCACAGGTCGGCTCAATAGATCGGGAAGTAAGCAAACACATACCATCGCTCGCTCACTTCTTGATCCTGATTCCTGCAGGGAGCCGTGACTGTCACTTACGGCTCCCTCCATGGATTCCCCCCCTCCCCGCTCCGATCCTCCAGCGCTGACTGGCGGAACGGACGGGGGAGGGGGCGGGTACAGCTGGCCCTGCCTCTAGATGGGCAGAGCCAGCTGTTACTCACGCAGCTGGGGGGATCTCGACATTAATGTCGGGATCCGTCCCGGCTGCGGCGTCTCAGTATACCTATACTGAGCTTTGGGTGACGGTAGGACTCTAGTTTGTGTCCTCCTGTTACCCTTAGGAGAACTATGGGGAAAAGCCCTAACCCCATAGTTCTCCTTTAACTATTAACACAAATGTAGCTTATTTGTGAATTCACCCGGCTGTAGATCCTCAAATCATCTCTGAATTGGTGCTGACACTGTCCTTCCTTCTGGAGGGTGGTTACTTTCGTTCTCTACGGTCCCTGTGTGTGTTGTAAAGTAGCCAACACTCCAATCTCGCTCCCGTGATGGACTACAATCTCAATACAAATTAGTACACCAAACATGAGTGTAGCACATCACTGGAGCGTGCGTGCAACGTTGGCTACTTTGCAACACACACAGGGACCATGGGAAAACAAAAGTAGCCACCCTCAAGAAGGAAGGACAGTGTCAGCACCAATCCAGAGATGATTTGAGGATCTACAGCTGAGTGATGCACAATTAGATACATTTTTTTAATAAATAGTTCAGGTACTTTATGCGCATTTTTAAGATTTAACTCCTGAGTTTAGTGTCAACTGCCCAGATCTCTCTAGCTCTGCCCTGCTATAAGCCTGCACCTGCAGCATCTGCCATTACATTTCTCCTTCTTCCCTGTACCAACAAATAGGATGTATCACCAAATCAAACTGTCAGGCTTATGTACCTGGTAGCCAATTGCAGTGCATCCACATGTGAGCACCCACAGATGTCTAGGGGTACAAGAAGGTCAGTACAGAATAGGTAATGAATCATGGGTATTCTAGCAGAAGGATTTGAGTGGTCCTGTCATGTTATGTTTCGTTGCACTAAAAAAATATTCTTCGGATATTTGCTCAAAACAAATGTTGTAATACACCAGATATTTTCCCTGTATTAAGGACAAATACTATCACAACAACTGTTTGTTTTCATTAGCTGAGTATATGGTCTTCAGCAAGACATTTGGTTTGCTGATGATGACTAAATGTTAGTTTCTACATTTTATATTTTTAATGACACCTTTGCCATTACAGGTATTATCTGTTGCCTTGTTACTGCAGTTTATTAGAAGCCAAGCCTTACACTGTCATTTAGCACAAAACAAAAGGTCCATTGTAGCATATCAGGTCAGTGAGATGACAGAGGGAGGCATTTTACAGATTAGCAGACAACAGATCCGATGGAAGATACAGGGCACGTATCGGTGCTAAGTGTTAGTGTATTGATTACTGCCATATGTAATAAGCACACTCCTGGGTAAACAATGGCAATCATTAAACTTTTTTTTATAGAATGCTAAACTCAGGTTTAATTTTAATTGAAGATGTTGTTTTAAAAATGAATTGAAATCAATTCTTAACACTCGTATGATTCTTTTTATTAGGATGTCTTTTTATTATAATATATGTAAGCAAAACCCTGGCAGTGGCTGTTGGCCATATTTATTGTACACAAAAATGACTGATTTGTCAAGCAAGTCGCTACTGCTAGAGCTCACCCCAACATCTCGATTCCCCATTCTTCAATTGGGAAACCAAGTCTTATTTTGGTATATTCTAAATGAAAATTGTGGCATTTGGCATAAACCGTTTTGTTTTACCAATATTGGCTTTGATTTGGCAGCATATTTTGATTCATATTTTTATTTCTTGTGATTTACTTTGAAAAGTAAGTGACAAAAATTATTAAAAATACAACTTTCCTATTTACTTTACATAATTAGCACATACCCAGATCTTAAATTAAAAATATAATTCTGAAAGTCTTCTAAGTTTCTTTTCTTTTGACACTTCTTGATGCAAAAACTATTTATATACATAAATTATTTCTTTTCAATAACCCACATAGTCACTGCTTAAGAGCTGGACCACTATAAGAACCAATCACCTGTGCAAATGCATCAGACTCTAGCACTAGCGAAGCTTCAGAAAAATGATATAGTAGGGTGGAGGATCTGAAACCTGTAAAAACATACCAGTTCGTTGGAAACAGATGCTAGTTATGATCATGTGACCTGAAGCAGAAATCCATAAACTGAACTCATTCAATTTGTTGGACCAGTACCCAAAAGCCTCCTCTCTAATGCACTCCCAGCCATGGTGACATGCTTGCCTCCTGTATATACAATGCAGGACTAATAGCTGTACGTGATTATGCCAAAGGACTGTCCACAGCCGGGAGTGTTTGGTAGAAGAGGAGAGCTCTTGAGTCTGCCAGGGCAGAAGTTAAGGTAGTAATATAACCTCTTCCTTAACCCTTGCAGAGCATGGTGGGCCCCACTGCAAGAGGTTTTTTTCTAGCAGACATGTTTGAAATCCAGCCTTCCCTGGCCATAGTCACCCATGGACAGGAAGTGTATTATTTACAGGATTAATAGGTGATAATGAAGGGAAAAGGCCTACAAAAAAAAATGAAACGAATGCAAGCACCTCATGAAGGACTAAGCTAAAATATATCTAATTTTTATTTTGGGGTTCAGACATGCTTTATCATCAGCAGTCTTTTTTCACTGTAGGCCCTGTACTGCCATGGCAGGAAACCTTACTCAAAACTAATGATAAGTGAACCGGCCTGGGTTCGGGTTCAGTTCACTTGGACCAGATTTCTAGTTGAGTTTGACATATGAAAAAGCAAACCGAACTCGGGGCCACCTGCGTCTTAGCAACTTATGATGCTGTGCATACCACACAACTTCACTGATTGCTAAAGCTATGCCCCCCCCCCCCCCTCCATAGCATCATAGATTGTTATGCCTTAACCCTAGCAATCAATTACGCTTTGCAGTTCAGCCCCATGTCAACCAATGAAGCTGTGTGGATGGTTCAGAGGGTGTGTGAACTGGCTAAATTGTCTGCCTGTTTGGCAAATTGCGAACGGCTTTGGTTTGGGTCAAACTCGGGTCAACCCAAATACACATCTGATCCCTACTCAGAATTCAGTAAGCTATAGGACCTCTTGTTTCCAACTGGCAAGTAGGTATGGACCCCCATACTACACCCTCACTTATGCAAGCTATGGGCTAGAACTTGGGAAGACTTATGTAAATATCAAAATGCCCTGACAGGTGGATCTCAGTCAGAAAGAGTGGGTGTTCTTGTCAGACTGCATTTGAATGCAGAGTATCCTAGATAACAATGAAAAGGTGACTTGCTACACTCCCTACCGGATATCCCCAGTAAGATATGATTGGGTGCTTGTAGTGACCACGAACGGCACCGTTGGTAACAAAGCTTGATAGAGATGTCATTAGCACACCGAATTAACGTTGAAATAAAAAACTGTCCATTTATTGACAAATGTTGTCACTCAGACAAGCGCTTTCGGGGCTGCGCAGGGTCCCTTCCTCAGGCTCAGAAATGACAATTTGCCAATAAATGGAATTTTTTTTATTTCAACATTAATTCCAGATGTTCAGGGTAGCCAAGCTGAGGGAGTTGGAGCCAGCTGTTTGGAAGCATGATAACTGTAAGTTATTGGGCAAAGATGTACAGAAATACTTTGCTGAATAATGTATATGTGTTTTGATCTGGATTCATTATTGAGAAAAAGCTGAAGAGTGTAATACTACTTTAAGTATTTTTTTTAACCACTTTTAAAAATTAGCCAAGGGTTAGCCTTTAAAGGAGAACTATGAGATGAGTGATTTCCACTCACCTCATAGTTCTAGCCGACCTGTGACAATGAGACTGTCACAGGTCGGCTCAGTAGATCGGGAGGTGAACGAACACATCCCGGGTTCGCTCACCTCTCGATCCTGTCACGGCTCTCTGCCGTGACAGGGGGAGGGGCTGGATTCCCCTCTCCCCGATCTGCTAGCGCTGACTGGCGGAACGGACGGGGGAGGGGGCGGGTACAGCTGGCTCTGCCTCTGGATAGGCAGAGCCAGCTGTCACTCACGCAGCTGGGCGGATCCCGTCGTCTAAGTCGGGATCCGCTCCGGCTGCGGCGTCTCAGTATACCGCGAGCTTTTGCTCACGGTATACTGAGCTTAGGAGCTTAGGGTAACGGGAGGATGCTAGTTTGTGTCCTCTCGTTACCCTAAGGAGAACTATGGGGAAAAAACACTGACCCCATAGTTCTCCTTTAACAGACTAAAAGAGAAGTACCTTGTTTATGTACACCTAAATGCAAGCTTTCAGTATATACCTTTCTACATAGTGTGAATTGCATAAAGGCCTCGTCATCATGTTAAGATAATTGTGCCATGTGGGTAAAAGTGTTCCAATCTGATTCATTTATGCTCAATGCCTGACTGTTATTAGCACCTCCATCTGCAAATATTACTCACAGAATACGATTACAATCCAGCAAAGGAATCAATGCTTTGCACTATATGCAGCCAGTGAAAACACGCTTACCTGGTAATTTGTTCCACTGTGTAGTGTGAATTTGCAACGGTGTGCAGGTTTTATGTTCTACAAACCAAATAGAATTCAACCACTTAAGCAGAATGCTGATAAGCACAATTTGTGTCTAACAGAGCCACATGACACCATTATAAATATAGAAAATGAACCTTTTCTGTTATAAAACGGTTTATATGGTGATGCTGTACTACTAATTGCCACACAAGCGTCACAGCTGACAGGTCTGAACAAGGAAAAAAAAATCCGCTCCCATGAGGCCATATGAACTTCCCCTATTTAGCACTGCAGCTGTGAGATCAGTCAATGCAAGGTAGAGGAGGGGGGTGCAGGCATGTAATGATTAATGCATCAGATACAGAACCGCGCAGAAGCTTTTCTCTCTTTGCAAGGAAAGTAGAGTAATGCTGTTTTTATTTTGAAACCTTTGTAGATCTTTATTGCAAAACATGATCCTGCTTTTTAATTAGATTGGTGTTCTATTTTACCAAGAAAAATGAACAAGCTGGATAGACAAACTAATCTGAATCGTGGCTTCATTATATAGTAGCAGCTAAGTATTCATTGTTGCAGTCTCATAACATTTTGGTTAATTACACAATAGCCGTGAACTGGTAGAAACTACGATAAATAGGTAAAACAAGACAGAAAAAAAGTAAGCAAATACTCTTAGGCCCCGTTCACACCTTTCCGTTTTGTCGGGCGTTCACCGCTCTATGAACGCTCTACAAAACGTACAACCATGAAAATCCCATTGTTTTCTATGGGTATGGTTCACACCTTTCCGTATTTCCGCCCGTCTGAACGCCCTACAAAACGGCTGACGGCCAAACAAGTACATGTACTTCTTTGGGCCGTTTTGGAGGGCGTTTTCCATTGGGATACAGCCAAGTAGCCTTCGGAATCGCGCGACGGTCGCACGATTTTTTTACCGCGAATTGCGGTAAAAAAACTGCGTGACGGTCGCCTTAGGCTTCCTTATAAGAAAGCCCAGTGTACTCTGCTAACAGCATTGTGAAACCTGTCTGCGTTAGGCCTCATGCACACAAAACGCAAGAGCAAAATTATATATTGCGTATATACGCATATATGCGCGTATGTACGTGCATTTATACGCGTATATGCGTGCACTATATGCAATCCCAGAATTCATCACTCATAATGGAATTTTTAATGTGCTGTACGCATGTACGCGCATATATACGCGTAAACACGCGTATGTACACGTAAATACGCAGCAATACGCTGCCCGGACGCATCTCTGTTCCATTCTGTTTTTGCGCATATATACGCCAAGCAAATATATGGCTCCTTACGCAGCTATGTGTATGGAGCCATTTATTTGCATGTGTTGCATATGGTACAATACGCACGTACGCGCGTATATGCGCGGCAGTGTGAATGAGGCCTAAAAGTTGACGTCTGGGCAAGCAGCCAAATAAACTCCTGAAATATACAGTCAAGTAAAAAAAGTAAGTATGGAAATTGTTGACTTTTTCAACATATTTGAAGAGGTATAAATTTAGTGCCTACAGATAAAGTTGATATACTTGAACTGACACATAAAATTGACATGGTGTACTCAGTCCCAGTCGAAATTCATGAAAATACAAATTTCTTGCATGGAAATATTAAGTACACCTCTACATTTGACACCACTTCAAATCCATTACATTAGATTAGGTATCAATGATTAGAACCTCCTTAGGAAGTATGCAGGTGGAACCTGTCTTTTTTGAAGCGCAGATCTCTAGGGTTCTCTTTGCTATTGACATGTGTGGTGCCATCATGCCAAGATCAATAAACCTCTCTAAGGTCCTCAGAAAGAAAGTTACGGTTGCCTATAAACCTAAACATAAAACATAAAAAATACCTAAATGTAAATGCCCTTTTCAACAACTTAATCCATGGTCACGTGATGTTGCGGTCTCAAGTCTTCAATCTCTCCCGGACTGTGGACTTAAGGTGAGTAAGTAATTTCTCCAGAAAAAAAGTCAAAAAAAGTTCTGAATGGGAAAGGATGGTAGGGGGTTTTATTGTTGCCCAGGGAATGTTTGGAATTTTAGTGATACCCATTATGCCCTAATTAAGGTTATCAAAGATGCAAGCTCCTCAGGCATATTACATCCCTTCTTCAGGCTTTATAAAATTCAGACCATCATGGGTCTGCTCCAGCTTATGACTGGACAGTGAAAGAAGACGCAGCACAATGATGAGATCATCTCTCTGTCACCTTGCTTTTTCCTCCTATTCGCATTCTCCTTGTCAGCACATGAACCGATTGGCTCCTTCTACTGATTCTTCTTCTCACATTCAGCTCATAATAATTTGTGATTTTAATTTCTGACAAGAGTTAAGCTTTAGAGTAAGTTAGGGTTTAAGTGTACTATAAAAGACAAAAATAGAGAAAAGCAAATACTGTACAACACTAAAAAGAAGCTGGCTCAGGCTAAACAAATGTTAATTGTGTCTAAATAGTACCTTGAAAGAAAGACTTACCTTACTTCTAGAATTCCATCTGACAAAAAAAGCATTGCACTTGCTGGTATGTGGGGGTTCCTAAGTACTCCTGTGCCCTCATCCTCATAGCTGTATATCTGCAATGTGGGATCTAAGGCACTACTTCCTCTGACTGTATTTCTCAGTAGATTAAAAGTGAGATTTGATGAGTCATTAATGCACTGCTCCTTGTTCTCCTTGCTGAATGCTCTGAAATTGGTAAGCAGAGCCCTGCCTCTACCAAGATGGTCACCTCCACACGGAGACACAATGCAGAACAAGGCATGGTAAGTTATTAATGGGGACAGATCAGCTGCAGGAATACCACAGACAATATTATTGACTAGTCCTTTACTCTATGCCTGCCTATTTTTGGGCACAGCTTCCGGAGTTCAGTTTCTTGTTAAATTGTGCAAAGCAAGCACCAGAATGCCCCCTACTGCCTTCATTATACATGCTGCTAATTATTTTACTGTAAGTCACCAGAGTCTTTGTTATTGGTGTTCTGCCAAATTTCCGCATCCTAAAAAATAGATGTGATTTTTAAAATTCCAACCTTTGCTTTATAGTCAATATGGGTTATTACTTGAATAACTTAAAAAACATATGCACACTTGGGAATTGGGATAATCAAGGTTGAACAGTGCATTTACATTCTGAGGACTATTGTTCGACTACAAGCTCATATTCTGTTGTATAGGTTAAAACATTTTAGTGAACAGGCACTGTCACGTGTTGTGCTGGTTTTCTTGTCTATTATCATTTGTACATGTACAGTAAGCACAGATAATCCATATTGCAGCTCTCCACACCGTGTGTTGAGTATGTGGAAAGCAGTAGAAAAGGCTCCATTGAGCGTTCCCCTCCTCCATCTCTTCCAAGCTTTCCTCTAGAGATAATAGGCTCTCTCGAGGATTACAGGTCTGTCTCAGCAGTACAGTATGGCTGGGAATAACAGGCAAACACTTTTGCAGCTATTGAGTTTGAGTGATAAATGAGTTGATGTCAAAATAAACTCGCAAAGCAGTTTGAGCATGTCAGCTTCAGAGACCATTATGCTGTTTGACAATACCTTGGCCTTTGAGTTGTTAATGTGATGTGCAGGACCTGTGCTGCCTCTGTACGGTGTTTGACCAGTCGAGGCTATTAAGGGCAAGACCTTTTTTTTTTCCATATAGAACATTTGATTTTACTTTAATGCATAATGTATTGTGCTTTGCTGATCAAGTAACCCAGCTTTTTTAACTGC
This sequence comes from Nanorana parkeri, assembly GCF_000935625.1. Taxonomy (NCBI): domain Eukaryota; kingdom Metazoa; phylum Chordata; class Amphibia; order Anura; family Dicroglossidae; genus Nanorana; species Nanorana parkeri. Next base: position 90,370 of record NW_017308767.1, on the reverse strand, counting down.
CATGTTTTCAGTTTATAATTTTCCATCAAACATATAAAATATGTGTTACAATTTTTGTATTCCTTAAAGATGAACTCCGGGCATAACTATTCTTAACCCAGGAAGTAAATCTACCCGCTGCAAGGGTTATGTGCTGATTTACTTTTCCTTTCCTCCGAGGTTCTGTCTGGCCCTCGCTCTGTGAGCTCTCCATGGACCTTTGTATTGCTACCTTGAGTTTCTGGAGACATCACCAACTGTCCCATTACTTCTTTCCCTCCTCCAGCCTCCTTTGTGACACCGATCTCCATTTTTGAACAGGAATGCTTGAAATTGGGCCCAACAGAGAAGACCTTTTCACTTTGTTACAAACTGTTGCTATTACTGGATTTGGACTCCACTGCCCTTCCTTGATGTGTGGGAACGAGACCTGGGTGTTCAATTTACCAACTCTGAATGCTCCAGAATTCTTCAGCTGTCTAATAAATCGTATATCAGCGATAGATACCAAGAATCTGGCTATACATTTCTGACCAGATGGTATAAAACCCTGCATAGGCTCCACAAGATTTTCTCTGACTCTCCAGATAGGTGTTGGCGTCCCGTCCCTCGCTGACAAATTTTTGGTCTCAGGTCAGATCCATAGCGCAAAAATTCATGGATCATCCTGTCCTATTGGATCCCACCTTTTCGTACTCCATCATAATCACTGTCCCCTTAAGGGGTACAAACTCCATTCCTCATTCACTTTATGAATTCAGCCCACGCTTGTATTTCCTCTCTGTGGAAACAAACATCACCCCCCCCAATATTAAGCTATGGTTCACAAAAACTAAAGATATCAAACATATGGAAGACCTTACCAGCTTCCTCAAGGGGTCCACAGCCCAGTTTACTTCTACCTTGTTCTACTAGACTGAATTAATTTTCCACCCGTGGGCTGAACAATGAAAATATAATAGATCTCACCATCCTGAACAGCATGAAAGGATGAATCCCCCACAGTTTTTGTTGTATTCTGGCAGCAGTTTGCCCAGAAGGTTTGGCAAAAGTCGATCTAATGATCAACTTCTGCCAAGGAAAAAGGGTCACCAATGCAACGAATTTCGGCCAATTCCTGCTGAATTAGCCAAAATTTGTTGCATGTGTATTTTAGAAAGCTGATTTATGCCCTTCAGTGTGATAAAGGACTGAAAATTGGTTCAAGTTCAATTCAAGCCAAGCTGCACTGTGCAGGCATGGTCCAGGCTTAAAAATATACAGAGGAAGCAGGGGCTTTCCAAGGCTATTCGCATTGTGCTGAAGAAATCTAGCCAACCCTTAAATGATTAAAGCGTTTGGACTTTTGCTAAAACAGGGACCATATTTTTCGGTATGCTGTGTGACTAGGAACACATGAACATATAGGGGGTTATTCACAAAGCTGCCAAAAGGCAGCAGAGTGAATAACCCAGCCGAAGTAAACCAAACGCTGTTCGGCTATTCACTTCAGTCTTGTACGGCTGATTTCAGCCGTACATTGGCTAAAATCAGCCGTACATTGGCTAAATTCAGCCGTACATCAGCTGCCTTCGGTCAGCCGAATATGCTCTGCATGTTCTGCTGAACTGAAGTGCAGAAGGAGTTTGAATCTGGATCGGCTGAGCCGAAGCTCTGGTAGCTCACTATTCTTACAGGGGTCAAACGGCAGTGACTGAATGAGCGAATGCCGCCGAGCGGCATTCGGCTCGGCTATTCTGCTCGGTACCTCCGAGGTAACAAGCAGAATAGAAAAGTATGAAAAAAAAAGTTACAAATTTTTAAAAATGTAAAAAAAAAAAAGGAAATCTAAAAAATAAATTAAAATATTTTAAAGAAAAGGAAAAAAAAACAAAAAACTCCCGCCGCATAATAAAGCATCTGACAGATGCTGGCAAAAGAAAACTAATTGGGTGGAGCTAGCGGTGACAGTTAGCTCCGCCCAACTGTTTCCTATTGGCTGGCACCTGCCAGAGTCTTCTAGCAGGTCCGGGCCAATGACTAACAACTGGGCACAGCCGGCCGTGACGTCACAGCCGGCTCTGCCAAGTTATTGTTTAATGACAGATCAGCATCCCCTGGTCATTGGGGACGCTGATCTGCCATTACAACTGGGCAGAGGCGGCTGAAGAGAACCGAAGGATTAGCCGAAGCTACGGCTGGATCCTTCGGCTCTTTAGTGAATAACCCCCATAGTAAAGGTTTCCTAAATTTCACTTGCAAAAGTGAAAATTCACTTTAAATGGCAACTGTACCTTTAGTACAGTTGTCATTTAATTAATGTCTTAAAGCCTGGTTTTTCATGACATTTTGAAAGACTTGTGTTTCCTGGTCCTTAACTGTTTTTTGCAGTATAAAACTCCATAGCCCATCATCTACTTGGCAGTTGTCAGCTACCTACTAGAAGGTCCCAGTCGACAGACTACCTATACCAGCCTTAAAGTGTTTCCAAATGCTTAGACAACAGCAGATCAGGGACGTGTGGTCAGGGGAGGCAGGTGAGTCAGAGCCTCACCTAGGATTATAGAGGAAAAAGCTGTCACCTTCAAGCCTGAAGACATAGAGGCTCCTCCCTTCCTCCTCCCTCCTTCACACTAGCCGGGGCTTTGGCGGGATGTGGGTGGGGCTTTGGCTGGATATGGGTGGGGCTTCAGCATGCCAGGGGTGGGACAGGGCATTCTGGGGCGGGGCATCCTGGGGAATGCCTCACCAAGAAGTGAAGGTACCGGACATCACTGCAGCAGATCCCTTTTCCCTAGACTTTCTGGAATGAACAGGGAACACGAGTTAATCTAATCCAGAAGATTTTTTTTAAACACACCAATTCCAGGGCTGTGATCATTTTGACCAAATACCCTTGCATTTCAAGCAAGGCTGCAGTGGGCTCAGGGAGAAAGCTAAATATAAGGGGAACTGGTAATTACAGGGATTTTGTTAGTAGGGCATCCAGTCATATATTATGAAAAGCAGGATGCAAATTAGTGCCCCCTGGGCCTGGGGCCCTCTGAGCTTGTTAAAATATTCATGCTAGACTGGAGAACACTGCTTAATAAAAGAGACATTTGCAGGTGGATGAAGAAAACCTTCAAAGTAACATTTGATAATACAACTACTGTATGCTAGGTGATACATGGAGATACATGATAGAATAACTACTTAAAGGACAACTCTTAAAGGACAACCCTCTTGATCTGGCCTGGCCTGCTTGGTCAAATACGTAACTTCGTCCTAGTTACAGTGATCTTCACTGCGTGGCCCTGCATGTCCCCATACATCTAAACCATCTCCCCACATCCTCTTCTTGTGCAGTAAGACACTTATGTTACAAAAGCTTTGTGGCATCGTGCAAGGCTAAACACTGGGAGAGAGAGGAATGCAAGTTTTTTACCAGATGAGCTGTGTCTTAGCGTGTTGCAGCGCAATTTATTTTGAATAGCACCCCAACACACTAAGGCCATTGCCAAATATTGTGCATGTCCATTTTTTAAATGTTTTGATGCATTGCCACACAATTAATTTGAATGGGCTGCCTTAACCCAAAGACACATTAACAAGTACATTAATTAGGGATGCACCGATACCGATAGTAGTATCTGTATCAGTGCCAATACCGAGTATTTGCTCGCCCAAATGCTCCGATGCCTAGCCCGATACCTGAGCTTCCGGTATCAGGAAGCCGGGCAGCGAGTCATTACATGCTGCCAGGCTTCCTGATTGGCCAGAAGCCGGCTCCATGCTCCCTCGTCACCTGGTATCGGTGCATCTTAGTACTAAATGTGTAAAATATTACTAGAAAAACACAATGCTTAGTTTAACAATGATGCGGGAAATGATTCATCAATAAATACAAAAAGTCAAGGGATATAATTGAGTATTGCAATTACAGAGATGCAGAGGCATTTTTCTCGGCAGAAGAAAGAAAATATATTTTTGTATTTTCTGCCACATGTAATACATGCTTTATAGCCTGGAAAACACATCTACCGGGCCAAAAATTTGATTCAAAGAAACAACTGCAAATCATGCTGCTACTTTGAAAATCAAATGTATTTGCTGACCGTTTATGCTTTGCTTGACACTGAAAGCCTTTGTGGTCTTCATATTAAAGTGATAAATGAGAAAAGCCTACACTGCCTTTGTGAGTGTTAAAACTAATAGATGAAACATCAAATATCAAATAAAAAATAACACCTCAATATGGCTGATTCATGAAAGTTGGAGAAAAGAAAAAAAGCACAAAATTGTATTTGTTGATTTACTAAGTTAGTAGAAGTTCTTCACTTCGGAAAGTGACTGTTCACTTAGCAAATAAGGTGAAGCTGTGTTTACTATAAATGTGCAATCATGTGCAAAGGAAATTGGAAAAAAATTGCTTTTTTGCACTATTCCTTTAGTAAATCAATCCTAGAGAGACACAAAGAGGGCTCCACAAGGGCTCAAGTGCTGGAGGTAGAAAAGCTTAGCTTGACATTACTGAATTGTGGCAATGGGGGCATAGATAAAATAACAAATATGAACCCCTATGATAAGCATAAAATGCCACAGAAAATACACATAACCCTTTTCGTCAGAAAGACAGTGAAAACTGCTGACAGTGAGATTTGATATCATCAGAAGAATATGATTAGGAGCAGTGCAATTCATTCAGAACATATACCATTATTGCTTAGATCTGCTATAAACAACCTGAGGTTCTTTATAGCCATGTAGTGACTGGTATGGATCCAGCCTCCATATTATTTGCCTGTTTTACTTTTACACATTTGTCACCTCTTATCTCCATCTTTAAGCTATATTTCCCAGCAATAAGCATTCAACCAAAGCTCGTCATTCAGCAGGTTGGTATGAAAGGAAGCATTCTCAAGGCCCCTGATCAGAAAGTCCACAGTACAGAACACCTCAGGAGCATACGACACCATCTCACTTACTTCATATAAATTATAAAATCCGAATTCAGTAAAATGAGAATCCTTGTTCTGCCTTTTTGTTAGAATGTTAACACTAAGAAATGATTTGCTGAATGTGCTGGATAAAATGTGTTTGTATTTAGTCTTGGCTATTTGTCCAGGTACAAAATATATGTTCGTCTTGACTTGGGTCTTACAAACGTTAAAAACTTCAATGTGACAAATTTTTAAATAAGAACCCCCGGAAGCAGTTGATATAAGCCAATACCTTAAAAAACTGGTAAACACCAAAACACAGGTTGGTATATTCAAAGAGCCCTGTGATGGTTTCTACACCAGGATATACTGGAAAGTCATCGGAAGCCAGCCCTGCCTCTATTGGTATTCCTGCATTACTAGGTCATAGTCTAAGGGGGTCTGGCTGTACCCTGTCTACTAACATAATTTTTCTCCTTTTCTTTTCATTTCAAGTCACTTTGAATTATACTTGCATGTTTTCACCCAGTTTATGAACCCAAATGTTTGTTTTAACACAATATTAACTTGTAAGATAGAGAAGTCCCATTAAGGAAGAGAGGTGGCATGTAATGACTGGCCGCCCGGCTTTCTGATTCTAAGTGACGAGGAAGTATGGAGCAAGCTTTCTGTCAAATCAGGAGGCCGGGAGTGTAAGGATTTCATCCAGCTGCGATCAGGGATTGATCGCCAACGACGCCCACTATTGCCTCGTCACTAGCAGTCTCCGCCCCAGCTGTCCGCATAAAACAGCATCGAGGGGAATGGTCAGCCTCACAGTATTGTAATTGGTACGCTGACCATTGCTGCAGCAGCTAGACCTCACAGCCAGACCTCTCAGCTTTACTGCCAGAACCACCAACTTGTGCCGGAGCTGTGCACACTACCCTACCTACCACAAAGCCTCTCTGGATTCCATAGAGAGAGCCCCATCAAGAGCCTGCATCTGATCTCATTCAGCTGGCATGATCACTCCGGAGAAATCTTGAACTCACCTCTCCCAGCAAGGAATCCTCTGCTAATTCTCTACAAACACTCCTGATTGTCAGCACTGCCAAACCGCAAGTATATTTGCAAAGTAGATTGATCATGAACTTTGTGCAAATAGCATACCAAGACTAACAAGCAGGCTCACAGATAAAACTGCATTGGTGTATCCTGTATGAATTAATACAGTTGCATAAGTTATTCCTACCTATTGTTTCCGTGTATGTATTCTTTTGAGAGAGGGGTTTCTGTATGACAATCCACCCACTGTGCATTACTTATCCGCAGCTGAGTTCTACAGAAGCCAAACGTTACAGGGGGTGTGTAATGACTCACTGCCTGGCTTCCTGATTGGCTGGGAAGCCAGCTCCATGCTCTCTGGGGATGAGGGACGTGTAATGACTTGCCACCTGGCTTCCTGATACCAGAGTTGCAGTATTAGGATAAGTATCGGTGCATCACTATTTTAAGGGTTAACTTTATGCCTACATGGAACTTGTAATGATGACTATTCAATAAACTATGGAATAGGGGAGAGGGGAAAAGAAATGCTGATCTACAGCTACATATAAATGAAATGTAGCAAAAACATTTGGCTTTAGCACTACTTTAAAGTTAAAGGAGAACTATGGGGTCAGTGTTTTTCCCCATAGTTCTCCTTGGGGTAACGGGAGGACACAAACTAGCGTCCTCCCGTTACCCTAAGCTCAGTATACCGCGAGCTACAGCTCACGGTATACTGAGACGCCGCACCTGGAGCGGATCCCGACTTAGATGATGGGATCCGCCCAGCTGCGTGAGTGACAGCTGGCTCTGCCTATGAAAAGGCAGAGCCAGCTGTACCCGCCCCCGCCCCCGTCCGTTCCGCCAGTCAGCGCTGGCAGATCGGAGCGGGGAGAGGGGAATCCAGCCCCTCCCCTGTCACGGCAGAGAGCAGTGACAGGATCAAGAGGTGAGGGAACCCGGTATGTGTTCGCTCACCTCCCGATCTACTGAGCCGACCTGTGACAGTCTCATTGTCACAGGTCGGCTTAGAACTATGAGGTGAGTGGAAATCACTCATGTCATAGTTCTCCTTTAACTTAGTTTAAACTGAAACTCATTTTTCTTCCATTCTGATGGTTGCAACTTTGTATTCCATATGTTTTAATTAACAAACAGTGCTCAGAAATCTAATTAAAATATGGACTGCCACCTCAGCCTAGTCCAATGAACAATGGGTAATTTATAACTATCAGGCTAGTGCTTTGCTCTTTAAAAAAAACATCAATCATTTTCTGGCCCAGCAAATTTAAATGATATAATCAACCAGGTTGAGGGGAAACTTAAATTATTTAAATTCCCTAACCACAACTGGATATTTCAAAGGAAACATGTTTTTACTGTGCTAATTAGTGAGCTATTAATGCTATTCATCAAACACTGAAGCTGTGCTAAATTCAGAATATTCAGTCGAGATCTGTGCAAGCTATTGAAGCCAGAGTTCAGGGAGCATCTCACAGGTATATGGGGTGTGTACTTCCGGAATCATGTGCTGTGTCCTCTTTGTCTCTCTGCTTCTTACACTACCAATCAGATTGAAACGTTCAAGGCAGGGTTGAATCTGATTGGTGGCTGGGAGAAATGTTTTGACATTAAAGGAGAAGTATTGGGATAGTAAAATTTACTCTTTCCAATAGTTAAAGTAGTATTAAGGTAATTATTGTTTTTACATATATCTACTGCTAGCAAGCAGTAGATAAATGCAAAAACATTAAAACGTTACCAACTAGGTAATTACTTACCTGTGTCTCCGCCGCACGCTCCCATCTGAAGACTCTTGAGCTGCCATGCTGGATGATGGGGCGGGCACATGCACAGTAGAGATCTTCGGCAGGGAGAGACACAGTGTAAGTCAATGCATGCAGCCGGGAGCATGCACGTCGGACAGACACCGTGCGACACAGAAGACCGTCAAGAGGCATCATTTAAGGTAAGTCCTTCAAGCAGCG
>NW_017308767.1:58066-82437 GCF_000935625.1 Nanorana parkeri | reverse complement strand
AGCCGGTGCGTGACACTGCAGGTGTTACATGCCGGCTCTATAGATTGGGAGCTCAGCGATCAGCCCACAGTCTTCTCCCTGTTCCTTCAGCACTCATGGGAGGGACAGACAGGGGAGGGGGCGTGCACAGCTGGCTCTGGCTCCAGAGAGGCTGAACCAGCTGTCAATCAGGCAGCGGAGTGGCTCCTGAAGCTGGCAATACACCTATAGATTATTTGCAGATTTTTCTATGGTCTGATGGAAAAAGTGCAATAGATTCCTCCATCTCCGCTAAACTGTGTGGCTGGAGGAATCTCACACTAGGCCAAGTTTCAGTATCTTGCTAGTCGGCCCCGCTGGCTGTCAAAATACCTGAACAATCTGATTGGATGCAGGCACTGTTCAGGTGTTTTGAGGGCCGACTACAAAGATACTGAATCTTGGCCCAGTGGGAGATTCCTCCATCCACACAGTTTAAGCATAGATGGAGGAATCTGTTGCACTTTTTTCACCTGACCATAGCAAATCTGCAGAAAATCTATAGGTGTATGGCCAGCTTAACAAAATTGTCAGACTTTCAGTGTGACTCTGCACTGTCAGCAGAAAGCAGGCAGTAGCCCGCTAGATGCTGACTTTGAGTCACAGGAGTACATTAGTAGCCTGTCTACTAAAACACTGCATGTTATTTATAACTTTATTGGTAGTGAACAATGTGTACACTCCATTCAGGTCACTGCCCATACAACGCTGTTGAATTGCGCTGCCGTGTGGTGACTTGCGGTGGCTTCCAGTGCACTGTGAAAATATGTGAAATGTTTGCATTGAAATGTGAAATGTGAATGTGAAATGTGTCCTAGAGGTGACCTGCATTTATCTGGTGCAGTAAAACACGGGTATCACTATATATGTGAACGGTACCTTATGTACATCAAGCAGGTTGAAAGAGGAAGGAGTCTGCACTGGGTGTGTTTTGGAATAGCTCTCTTTGCATCTCACATGACAAGACTACTGAAACGGCCATACAGCCACACATTAGGCCACAACAGAGTCCTGACTCATAGTGACTTTTCCTCTAATGTGACCAGCCTGAGGTGGGGTATAGGCTTGGGAAGAGAATATAAAGTGGGTTGTGTATACACTGCTCTGCCAAGGTGTAAAAAAGGCTGTGCCATGCTGGCAACACTGGGATGGTAGTGTCAGCAAGCTTCATGTCTACTTTAGTAATATCCACAAATACGCAGAATAAAACAACATTTCCTGCATGAGAATAATGCATATACCTGTTATACGCCTTCCTGTCTTGTGTACTATTACTAGAGTGCTACACACAATAAAATGAATCTTGCGACATTAGCAGCTCATAGCAGCTATAATGTTCCTCCATAAGAATAAATGGGTAATTATTGGTAACAAGATTGTTTTGTATCTTTTTCACTGTTATAGATCTGTAGCACTAAAGTTACAGAGTATTATTTCTATTATAGGGTTTCATGTTTAAGATCACTGAAGAAAGGCGGTCACCAAGGTTTGGCAGGTGAGACAAAGATGGGAAAGTTTGCCTAGGTGAAAAACCAAAGAACTGAGCTGGTTGGCTGCACTCCCTGTATGCATCCCAAGGCTAAGGCCTCGCTCACATTGTATTGCATGCAGTAGAGCATTTAATACAGTGTGCTGTATGGGCAGCATTCCGCAGCGACTTATCAAATATAGGAAACAATGAGTATCCAGCCACATACTAAATGCTGCCTTTACCCGGTTTCCATGAAAATAAGACCTAGTACTGTTTTTAGGAATTGCTAATATATAAAACCTACCCCGAAAATAAGACCTAGTTGTGACCATTCCCAGGGCCGGTGGTGGCATAGGGGGGAACATGAAGAGCCACGGGAGAGGCAGGAGAAAGTCAGCGGTGCCAGCGCTAGAGGAAGCGAGGGGACAGCGGAGGGAGCAGAGCCGCATAAGCCGATGCCTCCTCTATAGCGCCGCTTCCTGTCACAGGCAGAGTGATGCCAAATGCTCTCCGCCTGTGAGGAATTGATAGTGAAAGTGTGCTTCGCCCATTCTGGCCAGCGATTGGTTACCAAATTGCTCTAGCAGAGGTTCGGCACCCCTGATTGTCCTGATCACCATATTTGTGTACATGAATACATGTAGACTGTTGTACATGAATAAGTGTGGATTGTTGTAAATTGAAAAAATTTAAAAAATAAGACCTACCCCGGAAATAAGACCTAGTGTGTTTTTTTGAGGCAAAAAAAATATAAGACAGGGTCTTATTTTCGGGGAAACACGGTAGTGTCCAGGTCACCGTACCACAATTGACACCTAACTGTGATGTGTGATAGATAAGTCACATGTCCAACAAAAAAAATAATATATAAAACAACTCACACAACTCTTATCGTATGGCTCATGCAGTACTTCTTTTCATGACATTTGCTAATGATATTTTCCATGTATACACAGAAGGCTACATAATGTTCTGTAATCTTATTTTTTATTTTTCTAGGAAAAAGGAAAACCGGAACTGTGCAGAAAACTCAGAAGAAGTGACAATATCTGCCCAGCAGAGAGCAGCTGTTCATTTGGGTTGCGAATTGTTATCCAGCCACTGTATCTCCTAATTTGCAGCTCTCATTTTGTTATTTTTATTTCAAAACATTCCAGGAAGATTTCTGATTCCATGTGATACTGCAGATCATGTAATATCACACTGTTAGTACAGAGGCCAGCATGTTTTGTTTTGAATATTTTTTTTGTAACTTTTGTGAAACAGATGGGAGGCGATCAGATAACAAAAGAAGAAAAATCTGTAAAATGCTGCATGGTATTTTAATAACGTGTACAAGCAGAACCATGGTCAGCCAATACAATCAATCTAAATTGACTAGTTTTCTATTAGGACTCCAACCACACTAAGTTTAAAATTACCTGCAAGTAATGAACATTGATGGTCAAAATTGGCCCCCCCACCCAGGTCCAGGGTAGGGAGTGTGGAGTAATACAACATTACTGTGCAATGGCATGCTCTTTTAAGAGCAGAATAGAAGGGTTGTGTCACATTTAAAATATATGAAAATGTCACCAGCGCACCAAAGTCCTTTGCAATCACCAAGTGTCCATTTATTGAAAGGTCATGTCAATAGAACAAGCACTTTCGTGGCCTCACAGGGTCCTCTTTATCAGGCTCAGCAATGCCAGATTTAAAATAAAAGAAAGTCCATGGTCCCATCGCACTCCTGACCGCTAAATCCCTTTGAAAAGCGGGTGCTGCGGTAGTCAACGGGTGGCATCCGTTATAATCACCTCAGGCAAAAGCATAAGTATAAGTATGCTTTTGCCTGAGGAAGGGGATCCTCTGTGACCCTGAAACGTTTGTTGCTGTTTACTATGCTGCACGTCAATAAATAGACGTTTGCTTATGAATTTGGAGTGCCGGTGTCTTTATCTTTACTTGAGATTTAAAATAAAGTCACAGAATTGTTTTACAAATTCCTTTGTGCATGGAAGTTTTGGTGGAGAAATTTGACCAGTGTGTGGCCCCATCAGCAGACTTCCCAACTCTCCCGGACGCCCGCAAGAGAGACATTCTATCCCGTAAAGGATTTAAACCTGCGCTCACTAGTTCTGCTGAGAATTAATAACGTTTTTAGTTGTAAGTTGTAAGGGGGAAAAAATTTTGTTGTTCGTGCCTGCAACGGTGGCTGGTCAGTGGGAGGGGTTTAGGCAAGGCAGGGCGGCCCACGATTGGCTGGAGGCAGAGGTTCCTGTGCTAGCACTGCAGACATCTTGTGATGTGAATGACAGTGCCAGGGGGCAGCCGATAGAAGACGCCTGTGGAGGGGGCAGGGAGGGTGAGTGGCACACTTCCTAATGTTGGCTGCTGGGCTGGCTGAGCTGTGGAGGGGAGCTCCCTGCGCTGCAATACATCTCACACGAAGAGCACAGCTACCTTTACACAATGCACAGGCAAGGTGCCTGTAACCATATGTCATGTCATGTAATGTTAATAATCACAAATAAAATAAAAACATAATTTAATTAATAATAACAAACTAATAAAATGCTATAATATCTACTGTGCGTGTGTGTACACATGCACACACATATACAGTATATACATAGTAGATATCATAGCATTTTATTGTTATTAAATTATTTTTATGTTATTATTGATGTTTTTATTTTATTTGTGATTATTAACATTTAAATGCTGCTGCTGTCAATCAGCAGAGGTGGACCTGAGGTGCTCCTCTGCTGATTGACAGCAGCAGTAGGTGGGTATAACAGCGTGGGTATAACAGCGAGCCTGCTATTGGCTATTGCAATTTGAAATGACCAATATCAGCCTAGCTACGGTATTCATTTCCCTGCAATCAAGTTGTTGTTTTTTTTATTCTGATAGTGGCCGCTGTCAAAATAAAAAAACAGAAAAGGCACCTCCCGGAAATGAGAAGGATGCCTCCCTGAAATAAGGTTTTGCAGGTTGGGATGTCTGCATCAGCCCTCCTCAGATGACAAAAGTACATTTTTTAATCACTCAATTGTTCTTTTGATCATCTTTTACCGAAATTTGATCAAAGAAACTGGTCCGAAAATTCTCATGGGACAGTGACTTCAGCCACTTAACTGCAGTCACTGCTTGGGTGTTCTGACAGCAGCACATCCACTGCTGTCAGAACGCAGATTTAACAGGAGTTAAATCTTAAATATACATTCACGTACCTGAACTATTAACAAAGATGTATCCTATTTGTGTATCACTCCGCTGTAGATCCTCAAATCATCTCTGAATTGGTGCTGACACTGTCCTTCCTTCTGGAGGGTGGGTACTTTTGTTCCCCATGGTCCATGTGTGTTGTAAAGTAACCAGCACTCCAAGCTCGCTCCCGTGATGGACTACAATTGCAATGCAAATTAGTAAACTAAACATGAGATTGTAGTCCATCACAGGAGCGAGCTTGGAGTGATGGCTACTTTACAACACACACAGGGACCATGGGAAACAACAGTAGTCACTCTCCAGAAGGAAGGACAGTGTCGGCACCAATTCAGAGATGATTAGAGGATATACAGCCAAGTGATACACACATTAAATACATTTTTGTTAATAGTTAAGGTACTTGAATGCATTTTTAAGATTTCATTCCTGAGTTGAGCGTCACTTTAAATTGCACAGGTGTGATTGGAGCCTTAATCAAGCTGTAATTATATAGTAAATCATTCTCCTGTTCTGAGCTCTCTTGCTGTACAACAAAATTGTTAAAGGAGAACTATGGGGTCAGGGCTTTTCCCCGTAGTTCTCCTAAGGGTCACGGGAGAACACAAACTAGTGTTCTCCCGTGACCCAAAGCTTGCGGTATACTGAGACGCCGCAGCTGGGATGGATCCCGGCAATACTGTCTAGATCTACCCTGCTGCGGGATTGACAGCTGGCTCTGCCTTGTCAGAGGCAGAGCCAGCTGTGCCCGCCCCCTCCCCCGTCCGTTTCGTCACTCACGGCTCTCAGCAGGGATAGATCGAGAAGTGAGCGAGCGACGGTATGTGTTCGCTCACTTCCCGATCTACTGAGCCGACCTGTGACAGTTTCATCGTCACAGGTCGGCTCAGATTATGAGGCTGAGTGAAAATCACTTGCCTCATAATTCTCCTTTAAATCTCTTTCAACATATATTCCAAACATATTACTAGATGTGTTGGTGAATAGTAGCCACTGGGAATGGGAAGAGTCTGAGTCGCTCAGAGGTGAAAATTAGTATGTGAAAGGTTGATAATGTTACCACCCATATATACACTCAGGCATTAATATCGCAGCGGTAGCTACATCTGCAGTATACAAGAGATCCCCATTGCTCTCCAAGGGAATGAACAGAATAGTGTCACATGACTAATTATTTGCAGGCAGGGAAAGCGACTCAGAGACATGATTCTCCGCATGTCACTACTCTGAACAGATTGTAGCAAGGCTGGCATTTATTGTGTCCATATGCAGCATCTCAGCCCTAAATGATCTTGGTAACTGAATGTTTACACTAATACAGTGCCCAAGGCAGTCTCTGAGGCTCCAGTAATTGGCATACACACAATGCCGACTGTATAATATGCCACTTGCGTGGGTAGGGGGAGAGAGAGAGACAGAGGGGAGATAGAGAATCAGTAATTAAGGAACTGTAAGCTTAGATTGAGACGCACTATTGCATTCACATTGGAATTTTCTTAATGCTTGGATGTCTCAGATTGCTTTGTTTTTGATGCTCATGTACCAAATGATTCCTAGGCTAAGCAGCGATGAAGTTGGCTGTCCATTATGTAATGGTTTTCTGGTTTTCACAGACACAAAGTGCACTGAGGTCTGAATGTGGCTGTTTAATTAGCCCATCGTTTTTAAAGGGTGAATGTAGAGTTCCCTGGAATGGATGACTTTGTGTGAACTAATGTGTTGGATAGCAGTAGGTTGCTGGGTCATTCTTAATTAGCTTAGAGTGTAGGAAGTTCTGTATGTCTCAGCGGATCTGAAATTACACGGCTACGCAGATAAAAGATAATGAAAAAATGTAACCACCTAACTCCAGTTATTTATGGTTGATTGGTGAACAGTTTAAATTGGGAAATCAGGCTTTTTTGCAACAATATGGTAAACCACTTGATTGCTGAACGACCCCGCCACACTTATACAAGTAATTTCTATGTGACCATACATAATGATTAGAACAGCAGAGGCTCCTGGCACTACTCTTAGGGGAATCAGGTTATTGAATGACTAATTAATAAAGCTCTTAACATTAGCATTCAGCACCAGGAGTTCAGTGTAGGCAGTTTTTGGCAGCACCTACTGTAGACAACATCCCCCTCACAATGCTTTCTCTGCAGCTCTAACAATAAAACGATAACTCTTCCTTATGTAAGCATCACCTCTTATTTTCATGATCCCCACTCCTGTGATGGAAATATCTGCATTAAAGGGCATCTATGGTCCAAAACCAAAAATAAATATGTATTAGTACATATAGGATCCATAAGGTCTATCTTACTCCTAATAACCATATCGATTTGTAAACGCACTTATTGAAGATGTTACTTAGTATTGTATTCTCAAACATTTATTTTTTTTAATAATAATGACTACAGATCAAACAAATATAGATTGCCCTGCAATGTAGGGCTGCAGCTAACGATTATTTTCATAATCGATTCGTTGGCCGATTATTTTTTCGAAAAATCATATCTTAAAAAAAATTAAATACTGTATTTGCCGGCGTATGAGACCTTAAAACATCCCCTGAAAATCGGGGGTCGTCTTATACGCCGGGTACATACGGAAGGATACTATATACTGTATGTAGGTTCGGCTACATACAGTATACCGCACTGAGCCAATCACGGCACGCTTTGAATTAATGAATACAAAGCCT
Source organism: Nanorana parkeri (assembly GCF_000935625.1). Lineage (NCBI taxonomy): Eukaryota > Metazoa > Chordata > Amphibia > Anura > Dicroglossidae > Nanorana > Nanorana parkeri. Next base: position 75,046 of record NW_017308767.1, on the reverse strand, counting down.
GCCGTGATTGACTCAGCGGAGGACACAGCGGGGATCATGGGCAAGGTAGGAGATTGGAAGCCGGAGGGTGGCTTGGGGGTTCCCGCTTATGGTACTGAAAATTAACCCCGAGCCACACTCGGGAATAGCGCCACGGATGTTAGTGGGTGCATTTAAACATTATTTTTGGCTATACTCATCTTATACGACGAGTATAGCCCAAAACCTACATTCTAACACAAAAAGTAGGGGGTCGTCTTATACGCCGAGTCGTCTTATATGCCGGCAAATACGCTACCATCTTTTATTTTAAATAAAATACACAAATGGAGTGTTACAAACAAAAAGTTTACTTCAGAATAAAACTGTATGCACTATTTTTTTTGCAATTGCACTGCACTGAAAAGCAGGGCACTGTGGTACCGCACGTCCAATGCAGGCATTCGCACTGTGGGTGTTTGGGGTGCCATTGAAATGAATGGAACTGCAACACACCTCCAACAGCAGAATTTGTCAGGCCGAAACCAAAAGGGACTTTTTTTTCCCCCCACCTTTTATAATTTTGTTTTTCATAATTGTATGCATTATATTAGACATTTTAATTAGTATTTTTATTTAATGGATTTAAAATAATCCGAATTGAAAAACTCCAAGCCAATATAATAAGCAAATTTTTTATTTAAATGAACACACCAAAATTGGATGGAAAATACAGCTATATATACAAAAAAAATAATATATATGTGTGTGTGTGTGTGTGTGTAAAAAAAGCCTGGTCATCAGTTTAGAGTTAGCTATGAATATTGACAATTAGTGCTCTCACTCTGGCGCACGCGGCAATACCTGACGCAATAGCGCGATCGTCATTTTTGTACGTAGGCACCAGTCTTGTGTTTCCATACCTTTTCACTTTACATTTTTCTTTGGTATTTTTAAATTTATTTTATTTACCTTTTTTTTGTTAACTTCATTGCTATCATATGGGGGGGCTCACAAGCTGCCTAGGTGATAGCACATTGGGGGTGACCGGTTCTCTTTAAGGTGACATTAGGGGTCTATTAGACCCCTAGGGTCAGCTTTCCACTTCAGAGGAGTTATTCAAGGACACATTACTTGAATGTAAACACTAGGGATGCACTAAAATTTCGGCCACAGAAACATATCAGCCGAAAATGGTACTTTGGGCACAATGCCGAAAGTACCATCTTTTGGCCGAACTTGCGGTGCATTCCTGTTTTCTCTCCTCCCCTCTGGGCACTGCTCTATGTCCCCTCTGACACAGCACATCGTCCAGTGTAGAGGAGAGAAATGTTAAGGCGTCCGAGCGGGCCAGGGAGTGCTGTGAGCCGTGATGTCACAGGAGGCCGAGCTCTCCTCCCGTACCACCCCGCTCAGCCTCCTGTGACAGATCAAGATGGAGAGCGGTGTGGGGTTGGAGACAACTGTCAAGGGATGCCGAGCCGGTGGTGCGGTGAGGAGACAGCTGTCAAAATAGATCGAGCTCTCCTCCCCCGCACTGCCCGCTCAGCCTCCTGTGACAGCGAGTCAGGATAGAAAGCGGATACAAGCAATCAGCTCATCGCTGACTGCTTGTAAATAATTGAGGACATAGTATGTTTACTGTGTCCCCAATTATGAATAAACAGGGAGTGCGCTACATCACTTCCTGTTCATTCATGATAGTATGTTTACTATATCCACAATCTACACAAATTATGAATGAACAGAAACACTCAGTATACATATTCCTGTTCATTCATAACAGGGGCTGCAGAAAAAAAGATGGAGGACTCTGTATTCTCAATCTCTTTTTCTAGTTTAAAAGGGAAATATCAGGGGTCTGTTTAGACCCCTGATATTTCCCAGAGCCCTCGACAATAAAGTTAAAAAATGAATTAAAATAAAATTTAAAAAATAAAAAGTTTAGAAAAACATAAATAAAATATACAAAGAAAAAAAATAAAAAGGTTAGAAAAAAATAATTTTCGGTTTTGGCCTAACATTTTTTTATTTTTGGTTTAAAAATGTCATTTCGGTGCACCTCTAGTAAACACAGCAGGCAGTGGGTGTGTGCAATAGCCAGCCGGCTATTGGCTATTATCATTTGAAATTTCAGGTTCTCCTCTGCTGATTGACAGCAGGCAGTGGGCTGGTGCAATAGCCAGCTTGCCTAAGCAGAGTTGCAGCAGTGGGGGAGTGGGACACTTGAGCAGTGTTGCTGCGGGGGGAGGTGGGATGACAAAAATCGTGCATGCACTACGATGACAAAAAATAGTGCAGGCACGATTTTTTGCGATCGTACCACACTGGAACGCAGGGCATTTTATTACCACACAGTCCTGTGCGGCCGATTACACTGCGGGCGGGGAGGGGGGGGCGTGGCTGCATTGACATAAGTGGCACTGCCACGCCCCGTCCCATCAGCTATCAATCTAAGGTCCCTATCTCACATACACACATACTAGGGCCAATTTAGTCAGGAGCCAGTTAACCTACCAGCATGTCTCTAGTGTGTGTGAGAGGAATCCAGAGTACCTGGGAAAATCCCACACAAGCACTAGGAGAATCAGGCTACTCAGGTTGAGATTGTTATAAAGTGTGCAGAAAGTTGCATTTAACATCACTTTAGAGTAGATTGTACTGCAGGATCTGAACTATATTGTATGTATGGCTAGATATGTCTACACCACACACAAAACAGATATTGTTGCAGAGATGTTATTACACCCACAAAAGGGGATGACAGATTGGTTCCTTTTTTTAAATCAGATACAGGCATATACTGTATATACCCTAACATTAGAAAAACCAAAAAAAGTCAAATGACTGTAACTTAGTATTGTTTTGGTGGGCCAGTATAATACATTTATTTATGATAAATAATGCTCTTCTGTTTTTAGCATCCCGAAATGTGCGCCAAATTTGCTGCTGGAATAGTTAACATTTGCCGTGTTTTCAAACTCCATCCATTTAGCCCATTAATCTTAATGCAGACCATTGTGATGCATGTGCCCAGGGTGTAATTATGAACGTCCTGACTGTGGCATGGGAAAAGCATAAACACTGAGTGTTATTTATTATTCATGAGCTCCTGCTGACTTCTGCTAACATTAGTGCACACCACATCCTCATCTCTCAGCAAGGACCCTGCCCTGCACTGCTGCCACTCTCAGTCCATACCTAAAAGAAATGGACTGACAGCTAAATGTCGCCAGCTCTTTCATCTCCTGTGTTCCATCTCTTATTAGATGAGATAATTGCATTAACCATTCACAGTCCACTTTTCAGTTCAACAATCTACTTTCACAGGACTAGAGGCTGCTGGCCTGATGCTCAGACAGGACAAATTAAGAATACCTAACTAGAAGTATCTTAAAGCAGACCTGCACACATGAATGCAACTTACCCTCCTGTTACCCTCCACCACCACCCTAATAACAGAATAACATGTAATTTTAGGGGCAGGATGGGGCAAGTACCTTTTTTTTTTTCTGAAGGTGATTTATCCGACCTTTTTCTTCCTCACCTAGATGAGGATGACACCCCTCCATCCCATCCTTCCTTGCCGCAGCCTTCTGGAAGCACGTTCCACATCCCAGAAGGCATATTTGCAGCCTGAGGCAGTTGCCTCATGCGGCATCCCATTTTGTCGCGTGAGGGGGAAGAGTGGCAGACGTGCCTCCCACCCCCTGTCCAGCAAAAAGCATCCCAGGTGGCTAAGAGCCCTTAGCAACTTGTAACACCCTGGCCAGTGTCCCACCCAGCTCCTGGCAACCAATGAGTCACTGGTTGCCAGGAGCTGAGCGGGACACTCTGGTCAGTGTACCATCCAGCTCCTGGCAACCAGTGTCGTAAGTGGGCTTGTCAGGACGCCGGACACCTCTCCCGCCCAGTAACATGCACTACTAGCAACCCCCCGAAACAAGCACCATTAACACAACGCCACCCTCCGAAAACGTGTACCTGCAGCACCCTCCCAGCCTCAGGCGGCGAATAGTCTAGGGACACCCCTGAGTCGGGGACGGCTGAGAATGATCAGGAAGTAACAGCTGGCTCCTGAATGCAATGGGTGCGAGAAAGACAGCGATGGATTTTATGAGCTGGTAAGTATGTGTTTTATAAAAGTCAGCAGCTGTAGCTAATATGAATGCCAATGATAAGAGGTCAGGGTCTGGCTCAACCCCCAGGCTCCACCTGTAACTATAATATCACTTTTTGGAATGATTTGTCTTATAAGGGCCAGTCCATCTAAAAGTTGTAGATGAATACATGCCATTACCCACCAGCATTTTATACATTTTACTTTGTCATTTTCAGTGCATCTGCCAGTGAGATTTGCATTCCCAGTTTCGCCCATTTGCAATGGTCATTCTGGAAAATGTTTACACTAATTGTTAGATTTTTTTACAAAATAAACCCTTTAGGGGGAGGAGACAGAACTGGTAGTTTTTGGGGCTCGCCACCTGCCGCAGAGGTAAACCTTATCTTCCTCGCATTAACCATTTTTAACAGAAATGTAACTATCCCTTATGGAAACATAACCCTTTATTTGCATACTTACATCCCGTGTATTAAGATCTTCTGCATGAAAGATTACCCTTCCTGCACTGAAATATCTTGGCCCTGGCATCTAGGGTTTCAATTTATGGTATCCACTCTGTTCCAGAGTAATAAACAGCATAAATAGTATTATTTAATAAATCCAATCATGACCATAACAGTCTTTTGAAATATCCACTGTGCACAGTAAAACATTTTTTAATCTTGCTCATCGTTCTATAACCCTGTCAAAATTGATCTACATCTGCCTATGAAATGTGGGTATTTGTGAAAGAGCAATACTGTACAGTGTAACTACAGTTCTCACGGAAACTCTAAATCATGTCTACAGTATCTAAAGGGAAACAATAGTGGTTGTTAGTAGATTGTATTATTCATTCATCTTAAAGCTTACAGGTTTATAAACTGATTTGGGGTATCATTTTTGTAAGAATTCCATAATATCTCTATGTGTCAGGGATACCGGCACAGGTGACCCCACACCTCCGCAGATACCCACACAGGCAGACCAAACACGTGTGACCACACGGACAAGGCAAGTATGTTACACGGACCAGGCAAGGATGTTAGATATGTATAGTTTGTTTAATATACACCTTAGACTAATAGCCACAACCAACAACAAGGCTCAGGACAGCAAACAAAAGACACATGAAACAGGACTACAAACAGGGTTCAGGACTCACAGGTAAACCAAGGTTCAAAACAGGATTCAGGACTCACAGGTGACAAGGTTCAAAACAGGTACTCTGTTCCAGAGTAATAAACAGCATAAATAGTATTATTTAATAAATCCAATCATGACCATAACAGTCTTTTGAAATATCCACTGTGCACAGTAAAACATTTTTTAATCTTGCTCATCGTTCTATAACCCTGTCAAAATTGATCTACATCTGCCTATGAAATGTGGGTATTTGTGAAAGAGCAATACTGTACAGTGTAACTACAGTTCTCACGGAAACTCTAAATCATGTCTACAGTATCTAAAGGGAAACAATAGTGGTTGTTAGTAGATTGTATTATTCATTCATCTTAAAGCTTACAGGTTTATAAACTGATTTGGGGTATCATTTTTGTAAGAATTCCATAATATCTCTATGTGTCAGGGATACCGGCACAGGTGACCCCACACCTCCGCAGATACCCACACAGGCAGACCAAACACGTGTGACCACACGGACAAGGCAAGTATGTTACACGGACCAGGCAAGGATGTTAGATATGTATAGTTTGTTTAATATACACCTTAGACTAATAGCCACAACCAACAACAAGGCTCAGGACAGCAAACAAAAGACACATGAAACAGGACTACAAACAGGGTTCAGGACTCACAGGTAAACCAAGGTTCAAAACAGGATTCAGGACTCACAGGTGACAAGGTTCAAAACAGGATTCAGGACTCACAGGTAACAAGGTTCAAAACAGGATTCTGAGTTCAGGACACAACACTGAGCCATCATCCTGACTGCAGTGAGGGTTTAAATACCCTCCCAGGAAGCACCAGGTGATGGCTAAGTGCTGGGACACACCCGCAGGTGAGCACTGGAACTGCAGGGCTAGCTCCAGCGCCACTTGGAGGCGCTCTGGATCCTAACACTATGTTACAAAAAAAGTATTACAGGGGTTGCTTTGCTTTCATGGTGTAGCTCATGCTGGAATGTCTAATAAGCAAGTCCAGCACTAGTTCTGCACTGGTTGACTACTCCTGCAGACTAAGAGGGTTATTCACGAAGGAGCCAAAGGATTAAGCTGGAGCATCGGCTAATCCTTCGGCTCACTTCGGCTGCTGGAGCCCTCCAGTCAAGCCGAACCGAAGGGCTGCTATACAGGCTATTCACAATAGCTCGTACAGCAGCCAAGTTCGGCTCAGCTGAGCCGAACGCATACGATGTCACACCTGCCTCCGCCCAGTTTATTGTAATTCAATGACAGTGCAGCGTCCTTAGGTTGTTTGAGGACTCTGGGCTGTCATTAAATGACAACAACTGGGTGGAGCCAGGCGGCTCCACCCAGTTGTTTTGATTTGGCCGGGACCTGCGAGAAGACTCTGACAGGTGCTGGACAAATGTAAACAGTTGGGCAGAGCTAGCAGTGATGTCACCACTAGCACCTCCCTTTATATTTTGCCGTCATCTGTCAGAATGTCATTTTGCGGCAGGAGCTCATCACTTATGGACCGGTCGGCGTTTTATTTAACCCTTTAGTGAATGCACAAGGGGGGGGGGGCTACATCTGGGTGCCTCTTTATTAAAGGGGGTACCCCAATGCAAATAAGCCCCCTTGCTCGTAGACCCCCACAACCAACACCCCAGGGCTTGTGGGGAAGAGGCCCTTGTCCCCATCGCAAAGGAACAAGATGCTTTTCCCCTGGAAAAGCACCCTTCCAATGACAAGGGCATGTGGCCTGGTATTACAGGAAGGGGGGGGCTCGGTCGTCCCACACCTTTCCTGCCGTATGACACAGGTCCTTAATAAGACAGTGCAAACAGCAGTGGTAATGTGCTCCAAACCACATCAACCTTTCGGAAATCTTTCACTTGCTCCAGTAATCTGAAATTTGATTTGTTTTTATGAGTTACTACACCTCACACATCATCAGTTGGGAAATACACCAACAGAGTCCTCTGATCACTGCACTGTTTATTAAAGGATACCTGTCATGGAACAAATACTTAAACTGTTATTGACTGTCCCTTCAGAGTTGCTGATCCAGAATAAGAAGTAAAGTCAAAGTGTCTATTCCAAATACTAATTTAGAATAGTAACTCAGAAATCATTGGACTTTCAAGGTTAGCATGACAGCCAGACATTAAGCATTTTCAGTAGGAGGGGGTCAGCAATGGCATCCCCCTATTGCTTTATTAAGGTTTTGTAAGAGGTGTAAAAGAAAAATCTGCATAAAACAACCATCCAAATTCAAGCTTTTTTCCAACATGAGCTATGAAGATAAAAGCTGAAATCTGATTGGACACTGTTTGTTCTGATCTGATCTTCCGTTCTCTGCTTTTCCTTTCAGTCATGTTTCATACACGGAGTGTGCATAATTCTCATTATTAGATGTAATTATTCTTTGATGTGAGATGTTATCAGCACTCTCCTCTCCTGTGGAGCTGTGTTTAATAATCTTGAGCGTGTTAGCAGAAAACTGATTACAAATGTTAGCTTTGTTTGCATTGTACTAGGCTATAATCGTTCAGCAACATTTCTCTTGTTCATGCTAAATCAGGATTAACGGGCACTAAAAATATTCATCCGCTACCGTCATGGGAATCTCCTTAATATCTTTTGTCTTTACTGTCCTGATCTACTCATTAAACACAACTCCCCCTTTCTTTATATGCTAGTCATTTAATCGATCCATTTATAATCAGGGCTGGTTATAATAAGGGCTTTGGCACCGATATCCCATTAATGATTGAGGGATATACACGTTAACCATGAATAATTGACATTGTGTGATGCTGTGCCTGGTCCATGTGACCCATGTAGCAATTAGGGTTACATATGGATCCTTTAAAAGTATCTGAATTAATAGCAGCCTTCTGTAATTCTCTGAGGGGCATTGCAAGGAGTTAACAGAAAACCATTGCTTACCGGAAACATGCATACAGAAGGAAAAATAAAGGGGTGATCACATTAGTGGGACTGGAACATATAAATGACAGTGCTTTTATTGGACTGCGGCAACATGTTACTTTAATTCTTTGTCATCACAACCCCAACTCAAACAACTTTAAGGACCTGTTTACACCAAATTGATAGATGTGCCCTTTAAATCACATGCAAATACCCATTTGCAATTATATTTAAAGGGTTATTAAATCCTCAGCGTTTTTTGCATATATCTAATGCAAGCAGTAGATATATGCAAAAACATTTAAAAAAACTTTTAAAAAGGGTTTAAACTTACCTGCGTCTTGGCCGCGTGCTCCTGTCCGAACATCTGAACAATCTCAGCCGGCCGCAAAGGATCTTGGGGCGGACGCATGCGCACTTCAGATGTTCGGCCGGGAAACGAGGAGAGACACAAGGTAAGTCTATGGAGCAGTGTGCACCCGCACAGACTCCGTGGGACATCAGAGGAGAGGAGTCAGCGATGGGTCGGAGACCGGCACCAGCACTGGAGGGACAGCTGACAAGGACAGTAAAGAAGATAATCGAATCAAGAGGCATCATTTAAGGGAAGCCCTTACAGCAGGATTGGGAAGGGGCAAAAAAAAGTTTGACTTTAATGTCACTTTAAACTTTTATTTATTATGGATGTGGATTAAAGAAGAACTTCGGGCAAAATGTTACCTGCTCGTTTTGGTAAAGGGAGGAAAATATAAAAGTTCTACTCACCCATTCCACGGAGGCTTGCTCTTAAACCGGTCCTTGCAGCCCCTCTCGCCCTCTCCAAGGTCCCGGAGTAATCGCGTTCTATACACACTGGGAGGAATTTATTAATGTGTTTGTGACAAAATGTTTTGTCGCAAAAAACAAAATGTCATACTAACTAACCAAAAAGTTTTATCTCTGTGATACACCTTTTTGGAACTATTCTTGTGATATATTCATGTTTGTGTATCAATTCACATATTTTGCAACATTTTGCATAATTACAAGCTTGCAACAGTTTAGAGATCGGAACAGTTTTGAGACATTTCTTCTTATGTAGGCATTTAAGAATGAAACATAAACAAGCATAATAAATCTGTCGCTATGTGCACTCGAAATCAGGATGCAACAGTTTAAAAAACACTGATGATGCAACCAAATTGATAAATTCCCCCCCCCATGTATAGAACGTGGGGACACCCAGGGACATACCATTGCTGGAGCATAGGAGCTGGCCGTGTCTGAGGTTCGAGTGACTACATCTTTGTAATTTTCCTCCCTAGACCAAAATGAGCAGTTAACCCTTGCAGTGCAGGGGTAGGCTCACTGCAAGGGTTAAGAATAATTATGCATATTAGTTTTTCTTTAAGAATTTCTCCTGTTACTTCATTATCATAGAATTAACTATGATACTTGTTTGAATTTAATTTTTTTTACACAAGAAGACGTAGAGCGATTTACAAAAAAAACTCCTTATGTTGGTTTTAAAGGGTCAGTTTAAAAATAACTTTTCCTGAAGTTCTCCATTAACATGTGATGATGACAACACTATGGATTATACTTCAATACAGATCCATACATTTCATGAACATGTCATTTTGTTACAGATTTATAAACATTAGCAACCTCAATCAGCCTTCATTTTAATCCACAACTCCTATCAGAACTTGGACTTTGTACAACCAACTCATTATGACTGTCTGTAGATAGTAAATCGCATCTCTAATCTCTACTGTACAGCATACATTGTTAAAAACACCCTTCCACCCTATAATCACATATCAATTTTTTTTACAGTATATGTAGTGATCATGCAATCATAGGAATGTGCGAATGATGATTCCCTTTCATACGAGCACCAAAGGAGCTGAAAAGCCAGATTATATATTGAATATTAGCAGTTACTGTCCTCTCTTCTCCCTGCGAGTCCATAGAAGTTTCCTGACTAGGCAAAGATAAAGAGAAACCACAAATTGTACAATGTGCAGAGTAGCATTTGCCCCGGGTACGAGCCCACTGCATGATTATTACAGGCTTGCTTGTTAGTTTCTGAAGTCTACAATGAACGAGGTGGTGACACCATAATGACCTTTAGTATATGGCACCTTCTCATTTTACAAATACATATTTTTTTTGCCGAGCGTTTTCCTTGTTCAGCACATAAAAAACAAGAGAGACAAATTTTCAGTCCATGATGTGGATTGTTGCTGACATCCCACTATTTATCCTGTTTATTGCAAGCGACATGGAGCAGAAATTGTGAGTGCTTAGCAGTTCAGCGCATATGTATGCTCAGAGAAAACACGTGTACAGCTCACAGTTATAAGGGCAAAGTGCATTATAGGAAAGGTACAGTAAGTTGGGTATACTTATACAATTTGTACTAAAAGAAAAATCGTGGATTGCCCCAACATGGGTTCCCTGTACTATCTCGCCCCCTCAAATACATTGAATATAGAAATATATTTGATGATTATGGCTTTTATTATGTATATATATTTAGAAGCAATCGGCCCGTGACTGTATTTTGTATTTTATATTCAATAAATTGATAACATTTTTACACATGCATGGGTCACACCTATCTCTCTACAAACCCTCTTCTTCCCCTTCTTTTTCTTTTTACAATTTGTACATAGGGCCTATTCACACTACAGCGTAGCATGATGCTATATTGTGAATAGGTCCATGGCCTTTTTTCAAAAAACGATGACTTGAGATCAAAATGTTGTCTGTACCTGATGTTCTAGAAAGCACTTGAAAAAAGGACTCCCTAGTGGTAGAACCATTTCTTTTCTGCTTGTATTGTGGTACAGCAGGCTTCAGGGCTGTCCCAATATTGAGGCAGCTTGAGGCGGTTGCCTCAGGCAGCATCTCAATGGGTCACGCACACCTGCCGCCCCCTTTCCAGCCAGATCGTCCCAGGTCGATAAGAGCTCTTAGCAACTTGTGATGCTCTGGGCTGCATCCCCCTCAACTCACTGACGTCGCTGGTTGCCACGAGCTGAGCGGGATGCTCTGACTGGCCCACCCTGCCAGGAACCCAAAATGTCCACCATGAACCGCTGGCAACCCCCTCCCCTGGAACATGCACCACAAGCACCTCAATCCCTCATGCGGCAAAACATCTAGGGATGCCCTTGGCAGGCTTCATAAGTTGTATATGAATGCATGCCATATACAGTAACTGTGTACTTTTTGGATGGATCTATTTTGTTGTTTTATGTCTTCATTATCAACAGAAAAACATATGTATTGTGTGAGAGGTACATAGACACTGTTCTGTAAGGAACCATAGACATGAGATAGGGTATATGCTATCTAGCTGTTTTCTGGTGGCTTGTTCCTTACAAGTGTATAGAGCACAGTGTAAATCCCTGTTTCCCAACCTGCTGCCCTGGGGGACCACATTCATCCCTTTGGCATATAATATATTGTGCCTCCTATAGCCTATTGTTAGTCTCTACCATCTCTAGCAGCATTTCTACAGTATATGAGAGATTTCTGTAGCATTACATTCACTGAATATTATGTGTGGCCCTTTGTGAAGAAAGTTGACCACCGCTGGTGTAAAAAGTATTTTGCTCTGTAGATAGTTTGATGTGCATGGGCAGCTTAACTGTATATGTTCTTTACATTTATAATTTTTGTATCTTTTCATATTAATGTATCTTTTTAATTAGGAGGATACAGAGGCAACTATACAACTCCAAGTAGATAACATGCTGACTGCCTATCCGTCCACACAAGCAGTGTATGGTTTGCGGATATTCTCCCTGATACACATGTTGTAATCACTGACAGAACTGAGCAACGAGATTTCCCTAAGCTCCCGTAAGGACATGCACTGTAGGTGAAACCTGAGGACAGGTTTGGGAATCTCTGCTCTAATGATGTAAATTCCCTGGCTCTAATGAATTCTGCGTAGGAGGAAGTGGGTGGAAGGTGACACAGTACCAATGCCATACCTGTAATGGTCCTAGTATAAATAATCCCTTTTTCAAGCAAGAAGCACTGCTGATTCTTTGATGAACAAGGAAATGATTGTGTGTGTCTGCCTTGGCCTCAATAAACAATCTTCTGACAACCTATACCAGAGATCTTTCTATTAAAATACAAGCACACAGTGACATGGTGGAATTTCCTTGGCTCTGACACAATCTATGTATAGGGAAGTAGGGCAGAAGAAAATACTAATGCTAGTGCTATAACAGTGCAGAGCAAATACCATGTTTTCTTTGATAAGGGGATGATCTTGCGGATCTAGCTCTGCCAATACCGATCTCTCATCTGACATCTGGTCCCATAGAGCCTCCCCTACTGCATTCACAGTTCTGTATCATTAGCACATTAGTGCAGGTTTTCTTTAATGAACTAGACCAATACCACGTTGCAGGGGTATCAGTGTTATGTTAAAAATATTTAGGTCAGATTCATACATTTTATCTAAAGGCCAAGTCCACTGAAAACATACACTAGTTATAGGTGGTTGCACAGCTGGCTATATTGCTAGGGGTTGACAACAACAAGATCTCCCTATGCTAGAATCTCACCCTTTCTTCTCCATCACCATCATTTAAACAAGTGGGACCAAGACAGCTGATACCTGAGAGCAGATCTTCCCTGAGGATGAGTAGCTGATTCTACTGTCCACAGTTTAGCTGAAATGTAAATGTAAGTGATCTTTTAGAGTGGACAACTAAGCACAGGCCCTCAAAATGACCCACTCTACACAGCTGGCCATACACACTCTCATTCAGTCCCAAAGGCCACCTCCAGGTAAAGAAACCACGTACCTTTGCACCTACACAAAGGTTAAGTGCTCGTTTTTTCTCGGGGACTCAATAAAGCTGTTTTACTCACCTGATTTTGGTTTCCTTGGCAGTCATCGCTCACTTCTCCCCCGATGTTGGAACATCCTTCGGCATTCCCATGTCCAATGCATGTCAATGGACCTGCATAAGACGTGATGACGTTACCAGTCTGTAGACCACCGGAGTGAAGGCCAGAAGAGACTGCAGGAATCGGTCTAGCAGCCAGGAGAGAGCAGCTAAATAAAACAGCTTTAATAGTGTCCTCTAGACCAAAAGAGCACCTAACTCTTGCAGTGGAGGGGTAGCCACACTGCAAGGTAAGTTTTTTGTTTGCCTGGAGACGGGCTTTAAAGCAACGCTTACCTTTGCCAGCTTTTTACAGACGCCACTGCCAAATTTAAACTACTCAGCTTGTAAACAACTCACTGATGCATAATCAGTGAACAAAAACTCTGCTCCAGTCAGTCTCCTGAGACCCAGTTATTCCCTCGTTGGGTGGCAACTTCTCGCCTTTTGAGCAGCATAAAGAAGTTAAAGCCAGGCTGTCAGTCACAGTTTGTAGATCAAAGATATCTTGTGACAGCGCATCTATACTTACCTTTCCAGGGCCCATGTCCTAAAAGGCTGCAGCTTCACTGTTCCTGGCTGCTGCAGGTATTCGACCCTTCCCGTTGGTTGGAATACTTGTTCCCCTTGCTAATCTTCCTGCTGACTCGTTTGTCAGGGTGCAATACCTGCAGGGATGTTCCTAACCTTTCTGCCACCTGAGGCAGGAAGGGGGTGTGCTGGTGGTGCACGCAATCAGATCAGAGCAGTGGGAGGTGGGTAGAGGTGACAGCAGCGCCAGACACAAGAATGATGCCAGCCGCGGCAGGTTCTGCATCTCCCCGCCCAGCTCTTAGCAACCTGAGACACTCTGGCCAACATCCTGCCCAGCTCCTGGCAACCAGCTGGGCGGGATGCCTGCCAGAGTGTCCCAGGTTGCTAACAGCTGGGCAGGGAGATGTGTATGTCCCTTACACATCTCCCTACCTGGCTTTTAGCAACCTGGGACGCTCTGGACAGAAAGGAGTTGGCCATGCCGCTCTGCCTGCCGCCCCAACGAGGTGCCATCTGAGGCAATAACCTCAAGCTGCCTCATATTACGGGATGGTCCTGAATACCAGCCACAGCTGGGAAGCAGCTGCATTTAAAGACACAGGCTGAAGGAAAGGTAATCATGGGCTCCTTTATAGACCAGGTTACTTTATACAAGTGAACCTGTAGTGACTTGGCTGCTGAGTCATGACTTTATCAGGTAACAGGGTCACTTTAATTTATCGAAACATTAAATAAACCCTTTACCCTTTCATTGAAAGAAGCAATGGCGTTCTATGTAGAGAAGTTCACGAGCAGAGCATTTACTATGCTGGGGGTTTGCTAGCATAAAATACTGAAGTGATCTGAATTTGCAGGACTTCTTCCACTGTTGTGATACCACTTGGGAGTGTCTCTTCTTTGTCCTAAGCGGGCAGACAACCAGCTGGAAGAGATCTCTTAAGTAAGGGCAATCATCTTTCTCATTTCTGTGCTTTGGATAGTTTCCATAGCAATAGCTGACATGATTTCAGTCAATGTGTTTCCCTTCCACCCTTTCTGCTTCCTGGCTCTGGATTCTCACGGCAGCGGTTATGTCAGCCAATTATAAAAAATGTGCTTGGTTACATAACAGCCACTAGCTCGCCTTGCAGCACTAGGCTATTCAGAATGCTGATCTCTCAATAATCACGTTTTATTATACCTGCTTGCTGGGTGCATTACTACAGTTAAATATATATTATTTATATGCAGCAGCAAATATAAAGAAGATTCACAATTTCATATCCCCATTCTCTTTATTTGGTCTGTGCACTCTTACTTGAAGTGGTAGGATACAGGAGAGGCCAGGGTTTGATGACTCCCTTAGCTGCTTGCGGATCATTTGTATAGCAGAATCAGAAGTACAAAATGAAAATTTCAGATGGGACAAAATTCTCACCTCAGCTTTTGGCTCTTCATCTGCCCTCTGGTCCTCACAATTTGCATAGTTGGGTACCTATATCAAGTATATTATGGTGATGGATACAATCACTGCACAGCACTTCCAATATGGCCAGATTTCCATGACTGGAGGCTATAGAAAGCCTTTGGCGCTCAAAATGTCACCCCACTAGGATCATCTTTTTATGCAGAAAATGTTCTTATTTTAAAGGTCCTAACTTAGCTTAATGTATTATGACACTGTGTAAATACATTTATATGAGACTGTACGTCTGCTTACAAGAGGGAAAATATCTGGTTTTATTTTTACCTATGCTACCAGTATGCACGGATCTACCATGCCCAATGGTAAATCTAGCACTGACTATCAAGCATGAAGCACAGCCTGGGTAATAGGCGATCATGGCTACTTACACATAACACACAGATGTAAGAATATTTACATTAACGTTACAACTTATTAAAGTCAAAGGGTTTATAAACTATTTTAAATACTGATTAAATTACTCACAATGAGTGCTGCTCTTTTAGTTTCCTGCAGAATCTGCTGATCCTCTGAGCACTGTTCCTGATATCCTGTTGTAAGTTGGCTCCTTTCCCTGGCAGGGTCCTATGGAACCACCCTTACCCTAGTCCACAAACACAATGGCATAGCAAGACAGATGCTAGAGACTGTGCTCTGTCCCTTGTTATGTTGTTCTGGACAGGAAGTTCAGAGAAGCCGAGCTGGGAGAGTTGGAGCCTGCTGTTCAGAAACATGATAACCGTGAGTGCTTAGGTAACAATTTAAAGAAGTACTTTGCAGGGCAATGTATATTTGTTTGATGTGGATTCATTATTGAAAAAAAGTTTGAGAGTTTAATTCTACTTTAAGGAATCCATTGCTGACAGTAACATGTAGGTTGCCAATGCTTACATCCTCGTCAAAATGCTAGTTGCCTGTTTTTTTTTTCTCTTCCAATGTCTGCAACAGTTACTGAGTCATTGGCCTGCAACAAATATATATCCAATCATAATAAAGAACTCTTAATGCTTAACATCACAGCCAAGCCATGTTTCAGAAAGGGTAGTCAGCTTATTGCAGTGTACACCTTTTTCTTGGCACAGTTTTCATTCAACATTTAAATCTACATAAAAACATTAGATTTCAGAACTCCAGTGAGATTTTATTATAGAAAAAAATCTATTGTCTATTCAAAAAGCAGAAGATGATACAAGATTCACACATGAATGCTTCCAGAACCACAGGAAGAAAAACATTTTGATTAATGCGAACACTCCATTAGTTCTCTTACAAGCCATTACTGTACCACACCAGTAATGATCATTTTGTGTTCCTCTAAGCTCTGAACAAGCAAGACCATTACCAATGGGAATATATTCTATCACTCTTTGAAAAAATATTATAAAGTCTGTATAACATTCCTTTCCTTTTAGCATGAAATCCAGAGGCTGGGGATACATGGCTCCTGGTACACTGGAGTGCTCAGATAGGATCGATTTAAACTGAACCCGAAGTTAAAAGGTGTAGCTGAACCTCTGGTGGCAACACATAGTTTTTCTAGTCCCATGGGTATGCTGGCATGCAAATATTAAACCAGCTTCCCTGCTTGAGAGCCTAGTTCCCCTGTCTCCTTCCTCACTGGTGGCCAGAAATGCCATCCATAAGAGTGATGAGCCAGTAGTGTTGCATAGAAGTGGAATGAGCATAGGACCAGGCTCTCAGACAGGGAAGATGGGATAATATCTGATCTGTAAACCAGAGTGCCTCCAGGATATTTAATTCGGATTGCGACACACCCATACAATTTTATTATGGTTTTCAGCTTCATGACAGTTGATACAAGTTGCATTCCATCCAATTTTATATTTATAGCCCAGATTGCACTGCCCATGCTGCCTGCCATACACACACACACACATATACATATACCCATATATATATCTCTATATATATATACATATATATAAATTTAAATTTTACATACAAATGCATTCATGTACA
>NW_017308767.1:47592-58010 GCF_000935625.1 Nanorana parkeri | reverse complement strand
AGAGAGAGAGAGACAGGGAGAGAGAGAGAGAGAGAGAGATACCTCTTGGGAGGATAATTGGACATGAATGCCTTTGCATGTAAAATTTAAATTCAGTAATTGGTTCTACGAGCTTTGAGGCTTTTCTAGGACAATTCTAAATGCAAACCACAGAAAGCATCAATGAAATAACCTGCAAACCAGCCTCTAGTCTCTTTGGCCTCTACTCCTTTCAGTAAAGACCAGTAGATATACTACCTTTTATTCTCTGTGTAGGTAGATTGAAGTTACCCTTGGATGTGCTCCTGGACACTTGACACATCAGTCACCCTATTGGATTTCACAGTGGAGCCACAACTTGCAGTTTAACAAAGTAGTTAGCTGCCATTGTCTCTCCAGGCTGTGATTTGTACTGGACTGGAATGGAAGGGAGAAGGGGGGGCTCAACTCAACCATATAAAAAGACACTAATTAGTAAAACAAACATTTCTGGTCATAACCCTTTGCCATCTTTTAAAATGTCTTTAACATAAGCAAAGCATAGGTGAAATTCTTCAGGAAAAGTAGCTAGAGTGTAAGTGCTCCTCCAGAAAATTGCATCCACTTGGCTTATACACCTTTTTAAGTGAAAGCAGAGTTCCAGGAACTAAGTCTGATAAGAAATATGGCACCTTAAAGAATGCTGTACTAATAATATTTATACTTGCAATTATGCCAGGAAGTAAAGATCCCACTATTATTCTGGCCTGCAGCAGCCATTAGAACTGCTGCTCTAGTACATGAATGCCATTGTGTTTGTTGTTTGTCTGCCCCTCTCTTGCCTTGCCCATTCACAGGTTAAAGATATTCCCTCACACTCCAGACCAACGTACCTCTTCTTGCATTTGCAGTGGGTGCTGAAATGTCCAGTGGATGGCGCCGCAAAGACAATAGATAATGAGGTCACGGCACACTGGGGTCCACTGTTGGTCAAATTGTTTCGCCTGATGAAGGGACCACACTGGTTCTGAAACGTTGTGATCTTTTGTTATAGCATGTTTATCCGTCATTAAAGGACGAAATGATAATGTGGACCCTGGTGTGCTGGTGACCTCATTACTTCTATTGCCTTCCTGGCATGATTGAAAGAGTAAATATTAAAACCAGTACATTGTTCCTTAAAGTGCCATACACCTCATCAGATTTAACTTGTAAAAATCCTGGCGTTCTCTGTTAATTATGCCTTTAACTTTATCCTTCATAGTTCCAGGAAAAAAAAATTAAAAATGTGATAAACTAATGAACCAATGGGCAACTTGCCACCCCCTTTAAAATTTTACTACCTACTCTAAAAAATTACCTGCAAGCCTAAAATGAAGTGCTGTCACACTAAATGAATGTGTTTATTGGGAGAAGTATTTAGTGACACCAGAAGATAGGAATGAAGAGGCCACTGGATGGTTACAGAAGAGGCAGTTAACTTCCTTTTTCTTTCACTAAACTTTAATTTTGTTTTAAGGTTTTAAAAAGTTACATGTACATGAATAAACATTGGCAAACCATAACGAGAGATAAGGAGAGCCTGTGTAGTATGCCACAAATTGCAGGTGTTGGTATAGGTACTCAAACCAGTTACATTTCTACATGAATAGCACATTTAATAACAGAAAGGCAAGAATACTCAAGAGAGTTTATAACATGTACTGGTCTTTTAGGCTTTCCATCCCGTTGGTCTAAAAGTGATGGAAATAATTATGATTTAACTGATAACAGAGTACAAATTGCACACACCTATCTGGGAAATTAGTGTGGGGGGTCAGTTGTGGTTTATGGGGGGTAGGAGTAAGCGCTGTAACAACATGAGGGGAAGTAAAGTGGGGGAGTGTGGAGGGTGAGGGTGCATTCCCAGCATAGCACCAGGGTTTTTGCCCCTGGCAGTGCCCAAGTGGTGAGGATTTATATAGAAGGCCTCAACGCATGGGCCCCATGTCTTTTGAGATTTCGGTACAGTATTGTTTTGTATACCAGAAAGTTTTTTTAAAGAACATTACTTGGGATACTTTGTTTTGACCTCTGCAAAAGGGATTGATGGGGACTTCCATGCCTGAGCTATCACTCGTTTGGTTGCTGTAAGAATATAAGCAACTAACTTTAATTGGCTTTGCGAAAAGAAAGGCATATTTGGCTAGAAATCTTCTTTAATGGACCTTTCTTAGGTCCCTTTCCCATTATTGTGTATATTTAGAAAAGGTGCTCTGGGTTGTGTCAAGAAGTAAGGAATATAATAGGTAGATGAGACCAGGGCCTCGTGGGTGTGATCTATGTGTTTTTTAAACAGCGTAAAGAAGGTGAAGTCTGTCAAGTTATGAGTTATTTACTGAAGAATATGTTTGATTGATTTCATTTCTCTTTTTATAATTAGTTATATATTATTTTTGAGGATATCCAGATCAGGTTAGAGGGGCCCTGATGCTGCACAGCCCCCCTTGCACTTTTGCACCAACAGATTACAATCTATTTTCAGCAAGAAATAAGTCACAATACCAGGGATCTGTTGTTGCAGATTAATGCAACAACAACATCAGCCACCTGTGTAGATTCAAAAATCTTCCCAGCGCAAATGACTCACAGCAAGCCTTCCTCCTTAATTAATTCTACCTGATCACACTGGGGCAGCTCCACAAGGCAGGGAACATTAACATCTATGAAATGACAAAAAAGGAGAGCGCCCACTCCATGTGAAGGATCGTTTAATAATTTGCTTTTAAAAAATGGTAATGTATTTACAAGAGAAAAGTGACACAAGCGTATTCAATGGTTCCCCTCACAGGAGTCTATTGCCCATCAGAAGCCACAGCACAGCCAAGTCAGCTCACGACCGAAGTCGTCTTCCAGCAGTGAGTGGCAAGGGTTAACGCGTTTCTGGGGCACGCCCCCTTCCTCCTTTTTTGTCATTTCAACAACATCAGCCACTCTGATCTATTCAAAACTAGCAAAAAAAGCAAAAGTTGCACATGTTCAGGACAATATACAATACAATACCAATGTCATAAAGCACACTTTACAGCCAGTCAGCAAAAAACCTAAACTCTTTCAACTGCTCAGCCCAAAAAAAAAGGTTTTTGTTGAAAACATTTGCAAATACATGTGAAGCCACACTGTCATAAGGGCCATTCCCATAATGAGGCAGCCAGAGGCTATTGCCTCAGAAGGCATCTCTTTGGGTCCGGCCAGTGTTCCCAAGTTGCTAATAGCCGGGTGGGGAGATATGTAAGGGCTATACACATCTCCCCTCACAGCTCTTGGCAACCTGTTCTTGCCCTTGCCAGCATCCTGCTCAGATCTTGGCAACCAGTGACATCAAGCATGATGACCGTATCCTTCACCAAATACATGAAAGCCAAGCGTCAGTTGTCTTGCTATTGCCCATGCGTGCAACAAATTCAGGTTGTTCTTATGTGTGATACTTACATTTTGGTGGTATGGCTGTGATAAATTCATTAAGAAACTCCACCTTATCAGTTATAAGAAACGTGGAGGTAAAACAGTCTTCTTCCATGAAGGAATTCATATATACACCTTAGGGACAGTGACATAAATTTGTCTCAGGATGCACAGACAGGAGACAGATTGCTAATGAGTGTCTATGAATTTCGTGGACTCTGTTTAATCAGTTCCTCATTACATATAAATTAATTAACATTAGTATTATTAACTTTTAGAACAAATTAAAGAAGAATTCAAGGAAATCTAAAAATTAATCCCTGCAGTGGGGTTACCGCAAGGGTTAACTGCTTGTTTTCGTCTAGGGGCTAAAAGACAGAGAATATACTCACCTGATGCTCGATCCTATTTGTCTGCTAGACCAGTTCCTGCAGCCTCCTGCAGTTCCTGCAGGCTCCAGCGTTTTAAAGACCTGTGATGTCGTCACATGCAGCTACATTAGATCAGGGGAGTATTTCCTATTTATTCTGGCCCCTAGAGAAAAATTAGCAGTTAACCCTTGCAGTGCGGAGGGAACCCCACTACAAGGGGTACATTTTAGATTTCCTAGAGTTCTTCTTCAAACTCTAATATAAGTTTGCTGGCCATCAGCAAAGCTACCACTCCCCGCTCCTTTCCATATATCACCGCAGTGATTTGTTTCAGAAATGCGTTATTTGTTATGTACCTTTATTTGTCTGCTGCAAGCAAAATACAGAATTGGTGATGCTGCATTGTGGCTGCTGTTTTTTTTAAGCAAACATTATTTAAGCTGTCTTAAAACTAGGCTAGGCAGCAGTGCATACAGAAAACCAGCCACTGGGGTAGCAGACAATAAAATGAGAACACGTATGACACATTGGAAAATGGTATAGATATATCACTAGCTCCACCACTACTGGTGCGCTGTCAGCATAGAATATGAGCATTTCAAAAATAGGGAATTGGAGTTGTGACATTAAAGAACAGAAAACAATACTATTTACTATGATCAATTGGGGCTTTCATCCAGGATAACAAATGAGTGTGGGCCAGCTCCAGGGCAAACCATTTACAAACAATGTTTACTTTATTAATTTTGTATTGCAGCAAAAGAGAAAGAAATGTGTGGCAGAGAAGAGACACAGGACTCTGTCACTCACGTAACACTAAAATTGAACATACACTAACAGAAAACAAATCTAACAGACTCCTCCATTCATTCTAAATACTGTTGATGGACAAGATCTCCGGCTGCAGCTATTATATGGGTATTGTATATGTAATACCTGGACAGTGCCTGCATCTGACTGGATGCAGGCACCGTCCGGACAAAAATGTTCAGATCAGGTCCTTCAATGAAGATTGAAAAATTGGGTTTGTTGAGCAGAGGGGTACCGACTGGGCCAGCCACGGCTCAACTTGCTCTGTGTATGGCCAGCTTACAGTAGTTTTAAACTGTTAAACTTTCTTTTAGAACAAATTAAAGAAGAATTCTAAGAAATCTAAAAATGAAACCTCACAGTGGGGTTATCCCTGCGCTGCTTGTTTTGGTCTAGGGGCTAAAATACAGAGAATATACTCAACAGAGAATACAGCGAAAACACTCATATCACTCACTCAAACTTTCATTTTTCAATAATGAATCCAGACCATATAGAATAGTTTTGATCTGGATCTGAATGATAGGTGCCACACCCCTCAGGATTGTAGTAACAAGAACAGAAAGTGGGGTTTTAAAAGCACCAAAAGACAACTCCACAAGGCAAGAGACCATATAAAAAGTTAATTTTAATTATGATAATGAAAATTTAAGAAGCTGGATCGAAGATCCATTAAAAATTCAGCTAAGTAGATAGCTCCCTGTAAGCTCACTCCATGTAAACCTTTCCTACAACATGATTCTTAACACAAAAAATAAGTAACAATTGACATGATTAAGTTGCAGAAATCAAGGATAAACATCAAAATAACAATCAATTAAATGCTGTAATGATGCGTGAAGTTGGAAGGGTTGAGGATGGAGGAGCTGGTACGACGTTTCGCGCACACAGGCGCTTCTTCAGGAAACAGGGAATATCTGTATAATTTTAAAACAAGGGGCATAATAAACATAATCTGTATATTCATGATTCTCTTTGAAGTAATAATAATACATCAGGTGAGGTTTTCACCTACCAATTTGCATAAGCTGATATGTATGTATCTGGACGGGCCTATCCGAGCAGAGCACCTGCGCAGTCCCCCCTAGGGATGGGATGGGTAGAGCATTAACAAAGTCCCAATATTGAGTCGGAGGTAGGAGGTGGGAGACACAGTACAAGCCTGGGAAAGATTAATAAAATCCAGAATCCAGAACCAAACAAAGATACATTGTCCAGCAAAATATTTCTGTACATTTTTGCTCAAGTACTTGCAGACATCAGATTTCTGAACTGCTCCAACTCTCTATGCGCAGCTTCCCTGAACTTCCTATCCAGTACATGAATACAAGACACAGCACAGTCTCCAACAGCCATCCATATACTAGCTTGGAGAAGGAGCAAGGGAGCTTGCCCTGCTGTTCCTGTTTGTTTATAGAGACACATACACAGCTTACTAGCACACACAAGGGTGACTCCATTGAGGGTGCAGGATCAGGGGAGTATTTCTTCTTTATTCTGGCCCCTAGAGAAAAATGAGCAGTTAACCCTTGCAGTGCGGGGGTAACCCCACTACAAGGGGTAATTTTTAGATTTACCCTTTAGATTTAGATGCAAGAGAAAGGAGCCACTCTAAAACAGGATATCTAGGCCAGTGCTCAGAGGACTATCTGATTCTGCAGAATCCTAAGGTTTTAAACATAAAGAAGCAGCATCCATTGTAAGTGATTCAACCAACATTTGAAATAACTTAAAAACTAGTGATGTCCCGATACCGAAGCTAGCATCGGTATCGTGACCGATACAGAGCATTTTGACAAGTACTTGTACTTGTCAAAATGTCCCGATGCATAGCGCCGTTGCTTGCGCTGGTTTTTTTTCCTCTGCACCTTCCGAGGTGCCGAATGCTTTTCCTCACATGTGAGGACGTCATCGGCGCTGAGTGGCTTTGCGGAGAAGCATCGCGCCACTGCTGTGGGCGGCACTCCAGGTGGGGTCCTAATGTAGGTGGCCGGCAACTGCCCAGAGGACCCCACCTGGAGCGCCACCCACAGCATTGACACGACGCTCCTCCGCTCAGCGCCGACGACGTCCTCACATGAGGAAAATCGTTCGGCATATCGTTCGGCACCGCGATCGAGGCAACAGTACGTAAGACGGGGCCTGGGCTTAGTGTTTTGTGTGAACAAGAAGAATCTATTGCAGCAGTGTATACTATATGTACTGTACATGTACTACATATAGAATGCACTGCAGCAATAGATTTACAATTCTGCACTGCCAATATGAAGGGGTTAAATGATCCATAGTACATAATAGTACATAACATGTAGTTGTACTATGGATCACTTAACCCATTCATGTTAGCAGGTCAGAATTGTAAATCTACTGCTGCAGTGCATTCTATATGTACTGTATATCTACTACATATAGAATGCACTGCAGCAGTAGATTTACAATTCTGACCTGCTAACATGAATGGGTTAAGTGATCCATAGTACAACTACATGTTATGTACTATTATGTACTATGGATCATTTAACCTATTCATGTTAGCAGGGGATAATTGTAAATCTATTACTGCAGTGTATTCTATATGTAGTACATGTACAGTACATATTCCCAATTCACTGCAACAATAGATTTACAATTCTCTCCTGCTAACATGAGTAGGTTAAATGATCCACAGTACAACTGCATGTTATGTACTATTATGTACTATGGATCATTTAACCTATTCATGTTAGCAGGGCAGAATTGTGAGTGCCTCCCACAGCTGAGCACCGAGACGCGATGCAGCTATCCTGCCCAGCGCCGACTATGGACCCCACCTGGAGCGCCACCCACAGCATTGACACGACGCTCCTCCGCTCAGCGCCGACGACGTCCTCACATGAGGAAAATCGTTCGGCATATCGTTCGGCACCGCGATCGAGGCAACAGTACGTAAGACGGGGCCTGGGCTTAGTGTTTTGTGTGAACAAGAAGAATCTATTGCAGCAGTGTATACTATATGTACTGTACATGTACTACATATAGAATGCACTGCAGCAATAGATTTACAATTCTGCACTGCCAATATGAAGGGGTTAAATGATCCATAGTACATAATAGTACATAACATGTAGTTGTACTATGGATCACTTAACCCATTCATGTTAGCAGGTCAGAATTGTAAATCTACTGCTGCAGTGCATTCTATATGTACTGTATATCTACTACATATAGAATGCACTGCAGCAGTAGATTTAAAATTCTGACCTGCTAACATGAATAGGTTAAATGATCCGTAGTACAACTACATGTTATGTACATATTATGTACTATGGATCATTTAACCTATTCATGTTAGCAGGGGATAATTGTAAATCTATTACTGCAGTGTATTCTATATGTAGTACATGTACAGTACATATTCCCAATTCACTGCAACAATAGATTTACAATTCTCTCCTGCTAACATGAGTAGGTTAAATGATCCACAGTACAACTGCATGTTATGTACTATTATGTACTATGGATCATTTAACCTATTCATGTTAGCAGGGCAGAATTGTGAGTGCCTCCCACAGCTGAGCACCGAGACGCGATGCAGCTATCCTGCCCAGCGCCGACTACGAGAGGCACCGCGTGAGGCAACAGAGATCGGAGTGAAACTGTGAGTGAGGGAAGCTGGGACAGGGCTGGCTGTAAATCTATTGCTATAGTGTACTGGACGTGTGTAATGTATATGTAGTACATATATACAGCACACACCTCCACTGCATTACAGCAATAGATTTACAATTCTCCCCTGCTAACATGAATAGCTTAAATCATAATCCATAGTACATAACATGTAGTTGTACTATGGATCATTTAAAGCCACCTGTCCCTTTAAAAAAAAGTATTGGTAATTGGTATCGGCAAGTACATGAGGGGAAGTACTTGTACTTGGTCTTGAAAAAAGTGGTATCGGGAAAAGTGGTCAACTAATGGTATTGTTACCCTCACATTGGAGTTTTTGCAGCACTGTACCTTGGAAAGGACAGCACAGTGGTAAGTGTAGTAAAAATGTTACACTTACCTTCTGCTGTCCTTTCTCAAAATAGTTCCTGAGGTTCTTCTACAAGTTTACAAGAAAAGAAGATACGGCTTTTTGCTACTTTGGTGACAGCCTTGTGTCTGGAGTTCTACTCTAAACAGTCACATGTTAGCTCTGTGCATTATGTAGACACCATAGTGCTTGGTGAAACAAAGGATTGAAACTACTAGAAAAGATGTCACCACTAGGATGCAGCATGACCTCTAAATTCTCATGGCGTCTAGAACATTTTTTTGTGCACAAGTATAATACAGGTAGCTGGAGCTGCACGATGTCTCTGTGCCTAGCATCATAGTCCTGTAACACCGCACACTTTCTGGCATTATGTGGGTACTCTTTTTACTTTTTTGTACCTATAATATTTTTAGGCTTATCACAATTAGGCTGGCTATACACAGATTGAATTTTGGCCAGTTCCTGCCGAATTGGATGCAGCATCCGTGCGTGGCCCATCCGGCTCAGGGTGAAGCAGGTGGAAAACGAGAAAGATTTTAATGTGTATGGTTAGCTTTAGGATAAAGGGCACACAGAGCAGAAACATGCTGGGAACTGAACTTTGCAGCTGAAGATCTCTGGATTTGGGGCGCAGTGGCATATGTAAAGCATATCATTTCACTCACCTTACCGCAGTCCAGAGATCTTGTGACCTCATTAAAGTGCAACTGTGCCCAGACTATGGATATTAAACTATTTATATATTCTTAACAAGCAAAGAGCTTTAAAACAAGTCCTCACTGACCTATCTAGCTGCTTGTAGTGTAAAGTAATGAATCCTCAGATATCCTCAAAGATCACAACAAAGACTCTGAAGTCTCAGAAACACCTGCTGTGTGTTTATATTAGTGGGCTGGCAGGCTGCCAAGATCTGCTCTTATACTCTCATAGAAACAAAAATTGAGATTTCACTGCCTCTGTTCTAAAAATAGATGTTTCCACAATGCCTACAGCCACTGAAGTGAATGAGGGTTTGTTTTAAAGTACTTTTAAGTTATTTGGTTAATCCGCCTTATGCTTAAATTTACTATGTAGCAGTGTGTGTAGTAACAATAGTACACAGACCAAACAAATCTGAAATTAGCTTTGAAAGTGTCAGAAGAAGCAGTAAAATGCATTACATATCTTTCCTGTAATACTATGATACTGAACTACGGCAGTCTAGATAACGATAATTAAGGACTGTGCTATTGGGATGAAACCTATTCTACTTTGACAAGTGTTAAATGCACAGAAAATGTGCTATTTTGTGCGGTGACATTGGCAAAAGTAAAGACTCTGGGAGAGAAAACTGCCTTGATGCACGTGTTGACTCTCCATATTCTGAAAGCTATTTTATTGAACAGATTATTCATTCAGTACTCAACAGTATTTGGCTGTCAACAAGTCAAGTGCTAAAAGACTTACAGAAACAACTGAAAAAAGCACTGTGTGCTAGCACTGAAACAATGCACATCGAGACAATGTGTTTTTGTTTACTTGAGTTTCTCTGGCATTAACCTAAAGAAGGACCGAATGATTGATGGTTATGACCCGCCTCCCGGTTTTCTGATTGGCTAGGAAGCTGGCTTCACTTGTTGCTAGGCAGAATGGCTTCCTAACCAATCAGGAAGCTGAGCAGCACGTCACGACCCGCCTTCCGGCTTCCTGAGTGTTTAGGAAGCCAGGCTGCCTAGCAACAAGTGAAGTCGGCTTCCTAGCCAATCAGAAAGCCGGGAGGCGGGTTATGATGTGGCACCTGGCTTCCTGATTGACTAAGAACCCGGCTGCACCTTTTG
>NW_017308767.1:33083-47367 GCF_000935625.1 Nanorana parkeri | reverse complement strand
GGTCATGATGTGCCACCTGGCTTCCTGATTGACTAGGAAGCTGGCTGCACTTGTTGCTAGGCAGCCTGGCACCTCATGACCCGCCGCCCGGCTTCCTGATTGGTCAGGAAGACAGGCAGTCTCGGGAAGTGTAGCCAGTGTTCTTTCGATAGAACACCGGCTTCCTGATAATCAGGGGCACACAGCACCGGTATTCGGTATCAGCGAGTATCGAAAAAAAAATCATTACTCATGCTCGATACCAAAAAAATTGAATCGGTGCATCCCTATTCACCACTAATATGCTTATAAGCCCCCCATGTAGTAGCAATGAAGTTTAGTAAGACATTTTCTTTTCTTTAAAAGACAAAGTTTAATAAAACAAAAACATTTTTAAAGGCCCCTGCGAACGTGCGCATACGAATGTAACCATTCCTTGGGTGCACCTATGTACAAAAACGACGATTCTGCTACACATGTTAGGTATCGCAATGTGCGCCAGAGTGAGAGCAATAATTCTAGGTCAAATATTCACGGATAACTCTAAACTGATGACCTGTACTGGCTTATAAAGTGCCACCATTTCACGGGTGCACACAATTTTTAAGCTTGGCATGTTGGGTATCTATTTACTCAGCATAACCTTATATTTTATCTTTGACAAAAAATGGGTATTATATTGTGTTTTTGTGCACTAAATTTAACTTAAGTGTATGTTTTACTGAAATGTTGGGTTTGCACTAATATCATGCAATGTAAAAATTTGCAACTGCCACAATTTTATTCTACATAGTCTGTGCTTTCAGGAAATATATAACACTAGGGAGTGTTAAGTAGTTTTCAGGCCTAAAGTGTAGATTTAAACATGTGTGTAAAAAAATGATCTGGCAGCAAAAGGGTTAATTATTAAAAACCCAGCACGATTATGGGGGTTATTCACAAAGCTAGCTGAAGGATCAGCTCCTGTCAGTCGAACCGGGGGGCTGTTGCACGGGCTATTCACGGGCTATTCACTCCTCGACTGAGCCGGAGTGATAGACGAAGTGGAGTGAACGGCAGGCAATTCAGGCCGAACGGCTCGCAAATGACAGCTGTGCAGAGCCAGCCGTGATCTCACGGCTGGCTCCGCCCAGTTGCAGTGACAGATCAGTGTCCCCAGGTGACATGGGGACGTTGAACTTTCAATAAACAATGACAACTGGGCGGAGCCGGTTGTGACCTCACGGCCGGCTCCACTCAGTTATTATTCATTTGCCGGGACCTGCTATAAGCCTCTAGCAGGTCCCGGTCAGTAGGAAACAGTTGGGCAGAGCTAGCTGCACTGCTAGCTCTACCCAATTGTTCTTTTTTAATAATTTTCTTTTTTTTTTACATTTATTATTTATTTACATTTTTAAACCTTTTTTTTCTTTTTTCATTGAGTTGCTATTCTGCTCGGTACCACGCAGGTACTGAGCAGAATAGCCCTATTCACTCACTGCCGTTCACCCCCTATGTGAATAGGGGTGAACGGCAGCGAGTGAGCAGCCGGAGCTTCGGCTCATCCGATCCAGATGTTGGATCCGCTGAGTCGAACTCCTTCTGCACTGTGGCTCAGCCGAACATGCAGAGCTTGTTCGGCTGACCAAAGTGCAGCCAAAGCCAGCCAATGTACGGCTGATTTCAGCCAATGTACGGCTGAAATCAGCTGTACAAGCCTGAAGTGAATAGCCGAACAGCGTTTGGCTCACTTCATTTCGAGTGGGTTACTCACTCGGCTGCCTTCGGCAGCTTTTTGAATAACCCTCTATATCTTTTTGCTCTATTGCGAGCATCACAACCCAGCAGCAGGCAGAAGTAAACAATATCACTGGATTTAGGGCAGGCCAAATGAGTGCAGCACTATCAATTTGGTTTAGGCAGTTTACAGCCTAGCAGAGCTACAGCGCTGCATGACGGAATAAATGTCAGTCAAAGTACCGCAGCGCTGAATACTGAAAAATGGCCTGGATGGGAAGGGGGTTTAACACCGCGGATGTCAACTGGTTAAGGAGTCACCCCACTTCAGACAAGGTGGATACAAAATGTGAAGTAGTAGCCTGAAGAGCATCTTTAGCAAAAACTAGTGTAGCACCCTCTAGTATGTGGCTATCAAATTTAGTGTATATCTGGACTGTAATCAGTCTAGGTGCTGATTACCTGCATTCTACAGGTGTCCCCGAGTTTGCTGGATTGATTGCTCCTCCTGTTGCTGGGTTGGGGACTCAGCATACAGTGAGGGAGGATCCATCCCCAGACTGTGACTGTGTACCTGACCCTAACCAATCCCTGAGCAGGATGACTCAGAGGTATGGTTGAAGGCAGGTGATAAAAGGTTTGGGGACACTGTCTAGAACTCTCTCCGCCCCAGGGGCCCTACGTGGGAGGAGGCCTGTGTGATATAGATGCCTGGCCTAGGCCTCAGCACGTGGCAGGTGCTGGGGGCCTAGAGGCAAAAGTTACTATTGGATACCTGGTATGCACCTCAGCACATGGCAGGTGTTGAGGGCCCAGGGACTTCAGATGCTGCTGAAAGGAGACCTGATGGAAGCTGGGCTGGAGGTGGAATCTACTTATCGAGGAGTGTCGCAGAGGAGCTGGTGAGAGCTACCGTCTGGAACCTTGTAAGAGATCCCTCATCCTATTCCCAGGTGCTTTGCTAAAGAAGAAGCCATTTGTTTCTCTAGAAGTCCAGATATAGTTCTCTTTCTCTAGGTCCTGGACTATCCTGGCTGTCCGCTGTGCTATTTTACATTGTTGGTCGCTCTGACAGGACCACTGTACTACTGAATCTAGCCGTTGCTACGGGAGAATACAGAGTCCTCTGAATTGTTACACGGGTATCATACAAATCCCAAACCCTCTCTCCTGTTTGATCCTGTGCAAACAAATACTAAAAAGACCCTATGACTTGAGCCTGTTCTGTTCCAGAGTGTCGGTGGTGCTGGATCTGAGTAAGGGGCCGGTGGCTGACAAACAGGTAGGAGAACCCTAGTTCATATTCAGAGGCTCCTTTGGGGGTGAGCGCTACACTAGCAAGGCCAGAGTTAATATAAAAAGAGTGCTTTTTGAGCCGAAAGTCCTCATCTTTGGTTAGGGGTATTTTCAGACATTCCTGAAAGTGAATCTGCAAAGAACGTTCAGAAATAGGACTGTTCCTCTGTGATCTTAGTGACAAAGTCAGTCGTTTCCTCATATCATACGAAGGATCTTCTTGTGTATGGCCAGTCTATCTAGCACGGCAGCATAGCACAAAACACTCGCTTACATAATACAACATATCAAACACATATTAAAAAGTAAAGGCATTTTATTTCAAGAATTTATGAAAGCAAAAGGATAGAGACGTTTCATCGATATGAAAGGATTAAGCTTAATCTAAAGCTGTACATAATGGTTGGTTCTAGGTTGCCCACTGAATGCAGCGAATAACA
Organism: Nanorana parkeri; assembly: GCF_000935625.1. Classification (NCBI taxonomy): domain Eukaryota; kingdom Metazoa; phylum Chordata; class Amphibia; order Anura; family Dicroglossidae; genus Nanorana; species Nanorana parkeri. The sequence continues at coordinate 43,936 of NW_017308767.1, read as the reverse complement.
GTCGCTAGTGATTGTATAATTGCTGATCCTGATACATTTACCATTTCAAAAGCATAATGATGGATGCTGAGAACATCAGAAAAAACAAATGCATTGATCATCAGCAGTAACATATTAATACAATATACAATTAATAAATGAACATGATTAACAAAGAACTATAGGCAAGCAGATAAACCTGCACTGCAAATACTGTTTTACCAGTCAAAATAATTCTGTTAGAGGTTTACTTACCCCTTCCAGATAGCATAGCCAGGTCCCTTACTTCACTGTATTCCACTAACGCTAAGGCCTGGTTCACACCTGAGCGTTTTGTAGCGCGTTCAACGCTCGACGAACGCTCTACAAAACGCTCAAACATCTAAATCCCATTGTATTCAATGGGTCTGGTTCACACCTTGCCGTATTTCCGCCCGTCCGAACGCGATACAAAACGGCCTACGCCCAAAGAAGTACATGCGTTTTGGTCTCGCATTTCCATTGGAATACAGCCAAGTAGCCCTCGGAAACGGGCGTTTGTCGCGCATTTTTTTTACCGCGAATCGCGGTAAAAACGCGCGATGAGAAACGCGCGACAAACGTGCATATTCAATACGCCTAGGTGTGAACCCAGCCTAAGGCAATAGAACTTGGTCAAAATCCTGCCCCCAGCTTGTGTCTAGATAGCAAAGGAGCAGTAACACACCGATGAGGTCAACATTCTGCTCTCTTCTCCTATCAGCAGATTTAATCAAAAGCAATGTGTAATGGAGGAATGCCCCTTTCTCTCCCAGACCCGCTATGACAGGGATTATATGTGGATACAAAAAGACAGATAGATTGAGATACAATTTAAAAGGATTATTTAAGCATGCCTAAAAATTACTTAACTGGGTTCGATGTTGATCTTTCCTAACTGCTTACACTTCGGATTTAAAGCTGAATTCCATGGATGGAGATTAAAAAACTATTCTGCAAGGGTTAAATGTCCCTTTTGCCTAGGATACCTTTAAAAAGCAGGCAAGAGGCTATAATACTGCCAATGGATGCATTGCATGGGCTGCAATGGAGGTGGGCTGGGGCTATAGTGGATAGGCAACCTTGGGAGTCCAGCTGTGGTAAAATAAAAAATCCCATCGTGCCTCTGCCACTGGGAGGCACGCCTGTGGCTCTCAGTCTTGTGATGCACCATGGGACTTGTAGTTCCAAATGGAGTGCCGAGTTTGCCTACCCTTGGATTATACAATATTCTGAATAAAGATGAAATTAGTGAACTTCTTAACTTTGGTACAGTGGCAATATTTACTGGATAGCATCAGCAGTTCACCGCTTGATTTATTTGTTCCCTGAAGCGCTATGGACTCCCTGTTTGACAGTTTTAGATGTTATTGCTAACCTCCTTGTGAAAATGATAGTTGCCTGGCTGTCTGGCTTTCTGAGACAGTGACTTACGGTCAGCACCTTTCCTCCCACCCCACACTCCCACCCCGTCCTGTTCTGAACGCTACAACCACTGGACCCTCAGCATCACAGGAGTGAGTGCCATTCCTATTCAAAAGCTGTGCATGTATAGTACATTTTATTTCTCCCTCCAGCATTAGCAGGGGAGCCAAGTGTTGCTTCTACAGGATAAGAAAGCACTATGCTGACTCTCGTACTGTAAACTAAGAGATTTATTTACAACACAGTGCATTTACATCAACTGGGACCCCTTGACTGCATGGGCTGTTTTATACAAAAGGTGAACTCACCCTGTATAAGATGCTTTACCAAAACTGCAAAACCATACCTGTAATACAGCACTACATAGTATGCAAATACTGACTTTCTGAAAGTAGGTGCTTGCATTGGTTTAGACACACCCTAGCACAGGGGTAGGTAACCGCAGCACTCCAGCTGCGATAAAACTTTAAATCCCATCATGCCTCTGAGTCTCATGCCTGTGGCTGTTAGATTCATGCAAAGCCTCATGGGACTTGTAGTTCCACAAGAGCTGAAGTGCTGATGTTGTCCTTTGCATAACAGCACACAAGTCTGGTGAAAGCTTGGCTGAGCTTATGAGCATAGGAAGGCATAGTGGGAACTGGTGCTGGTTTTAACGCGAATTAATACTAATTGGCACAAGGTTTCGAATCTATCTGATCAACTGCTCCTCTTGGCAGTAAACAGTAGTGGCAGGGCCTGCAGATGGAACCACAGATCACTGCGAGGGACTAGGCATCCGACACACCCTGACATGTTGGATGCTGAAAATCCACCATAGCTCTTGAAAGAAGGAAGATCGGAGTGAGTGCCTGCTGGACTGGTAATCACTGATCATCTTCTTTGTAGGAAGATGCTTTTTTTTTTTATTTATTGGACGGCAACAGTCAATACAGTGTCAGTATTTCCGTGGTGAAAAGAAACAAGATGTGCCAAGTGCAGAATTCTAAGCAGATAATAAGAACCCATCTCCTAAATGATGTAACTCTGATAAACCTATATGAGACTAGTTACTATTTTACTGAATAAGACAATGAATCACAGCACCAATTCCACCCCATAGCACCCAGAGAGCATGTCTGGACAAGAACAAACCCAAACTATTGTATAATAGTAAACATGTTTCTTCTTGTTTTGCTACATCATATTGCCATTATACTTTGATGGCACTTACTGTTGAGCTAATTAAAGCCCAACTCCAGGAAATTGAAGTTTTCCCTTTTGGTGGGGCTGCCCCCGTATTGCAAGGGTTAATTGCTCATTTATGCCTATGAACCTGGAAAAAGCTGATTTTCTGTCTTCTAGGCATGAAAGAGCACTTATCCATCGCCTTTCATTTCCCTGGAGTTGGTCTTTAACAAGAAAACATGGTGTTGATTATGGAATAACCACTTTTTGGTGCTTTCTCTATGGATGAGAGACTGAGGCATGGGGTTCCATGTAGATATAGATCCCTGTAATAATTGTCTGACTGTGCACAAATGCAAGGCTGGCATTTCATTTGTGAAATGTAAAATCCATGAGCAGAAATTGCCTCCCACTGCATATTTGTTAACATGCGATGCAGTGCGCAATCAATTTATAACCGGCAAAAAGGCAATCCAATACTAGTACATACTGAAACAGGTCCTCCCCAGATGCAGATCTCCTACAAAGCCTACTGTTGGAACTTCTTGCACAGTCTCATAGAGAAACACAAGCACACAGTCAGATATGCAAGCTGCACATGGCTTGACTAAAACAGGAAGGAAGCCACAGCTTTATTCTCTACCTTATTCAATACAACAGAGTATCTACCATAGATATAACAAAACTTATAAACACTGCCATCTAGTGACCGAAATTGTATACTGCAGGAGTTGTTGCTATAAACACAGTAATGTGTATTCTAACACCCCCCACTCAATAACTACTCCATAAGTCAATCCCATTCTGGATCCTATTGCATGCTTATCTTGAGGTAGCTCTGAAAGTGTCCATGTCTGCAGTTCATTAGGAGATGTCATCCTTTCATCAGCAGCTCTGATCTACTTTTGTTTCTCATTGGTTGGAAGTCTTTGCATCTCATCCCATGAATTTTGCTATGGGGCCCTGTGATTTCCAGTTACACCCCTGATCAGGAGCCCCTCTTCACATCAGGAGCCCTCTTCAAATCAGGAGTCCTGTGTACATCAGAGACCACCTCTTTCACATCAGAGCCCCTCCTTTCCATCATAGCCTCTTTTTACCTGAGAAGCCCTCTATCACATCAGGAGTTCTGATCACATGAAAGTCTTCCTCTTTCACATCAGAGGCCCGCTTCACATCATGAGCCCCCATTTTACATCAGAAGCCCCTCTTCACATCAGGAGTCCCATTCACATCAGAGGCCCCATTCACATCATGAGCCCCCATTTTACATCAGAAGCCCCTCTTCACATCAGGAGTCCTGTTCACATCAGAGTTCCCCTCTTAAACATCAGAGTCCCCCCTCATGAGCCCCCTTTACATAAAGAGCTCCCCTGCACATCATATTTTGACAGCGGCAGAATGGCAGAGGACCAGTGGTGGAGCAAGTCTAGATGGAGGTGGACCCATCGCTCCTCTTCTGAATGCTTAATGCAGTCCTGAGCGCTACCGGCCCTAAATTAGCATCTTGCATTTCCATGGTGCTAGTGAATGGCCCACCTGCACCATGGAAACACATGACGCTGTGCGAAAATTTGACGTCACCCCAGGCGAAGCCAGTGGGCACCCTGGTTGAAAGGGCTGCGATAATGTATTAGTAGTGCTGCTTGTTTCAACTAACAACATCAGGGGATTATTCCGGCATGTTATTTATCAGTTTGTTTTTGATGCAAAACAATTGGCATAAAATTGTTTAGAATTCCCTCAGCCCAACCTTAAAATCCAAAATCAGTAACAGTCCTATCACTGAAATACCTCAATGCTAGCCCAGATAATATTATGCCAAAAATTCATGCACCTATACAACTCTGTATTAAGGTATGAACAGCGAAAATGTTGTCAATAACATAATGCCACATTATCACTGCAGAAAATACTGCGCCAAATGCAACTGATTTACGTAATGGTGCATGTTTTTTATACCTATCAAGAACTAGACCAGGAGTAATATATCTATAAGTATATATTGAAAGACAAATATAATGAGCCACTTGCCTGCTGACATGCATACAGAATGGCCACATAAGCAATAGTACATGAATATATAGTACAATATTATATTACACACACAAAAAGGCAATAGTGAGAAACATATCCAGCAACTAGTCATTAGACAATAAACTATAGCAAGGGTAGGCAAGCTCTGCACTCCAGCTATGGTGAAACTACACTACATGCCTCTGCCTCTTGAAATCATGCTTGTGGATGTCAGAGTCTTGCAATTCCTCATGGGACTTGTAGTTCCACAACAGCTGGCGTGCAGAGGTTGCCTACCCCTGGTCTATAGCAAGCTAAACCGTTCCTCTCATATCCTTGTATTATACACCCCCTATTGTATGTGTTACATGATATGATGATTATATCATGCCCCTCAAATTACTGGAGGGCGTCTAATGATAGATTTGTAAGTGTAGTGGTGGTTCCAAGACGTTGCATGCAATGCGCGCCCAGAAATCGCTTGTAATTGATTGCAATCAGTGCTTTAAAGCTGAACCACATTCATTTCTGTTATTAGGAGACAAATGCCTGCTGCCATAATAACTTGTCAATGGTTAGGGGAAGTCATAAAGTCTTCCTGAAGCTCCACTATATCTTTATTACATTGTATAGAGCATACTCCAGGTGTCTGCAATCCACCAAAGATGACTACTGAAGATCTAGCTGATGAAATGACACATCTAGGCTGAATGCATTGTTCAGGATGGATCCCCTGGACACAGAGAGGCTGAACTGGAGCAAGGTAAACCCAGTATGGTTTCCTCAGTCAATGAAGGGTTAACTGTGGTGTTCTAGCCTGTGGTGTTCTAGCCTACAAACCGCTATGGCTAACAGCTCTATATTACAAATCAATCCCAAAATACCATTTGGCAAACTGTCACTTTATTGTCAAATCATTAACAATGTTATTTCGAAGCAACCCGTGCTGTGTCATTTTATTACATTTGTCAAACATTCATTGTTTTAAATGTTTTTATTTGTAAATATAAAGCTAAAATAACGCAGCGGTCCAAATAATAGTAGTGATCACAACAAGGCATTTCTATGGATTTACAATACAGCTGAAGTCTACAATTTAGCTGATTCATTAGGGTTGGTCTCCACTGGCAGCAAATAGGGCACAACCCCCCAAAAACTGTCTTGTACAACTGCAAAATTTTAAGAATGGAATCAAACTTAAGGTGGCCATAAACTATACAATGTGATTGTACAGTCTCATTTAGATCTACTATCAACTATGTAGTGCAGGGGTCTGCCTGATTTGTTACAGATTAAATGCATTGTTTATGTTTGTCCTCATAGTACATGATAGATAGATAGATAGATAGATAGACAGATAGATAGACAGATAGATAGACAGATAGATATATAGATAAAAACGGAGTGTGCAATGATACCTTTCTTATTCGACTAACAAAATATATAAAAGACAAGCTTTCGAGAGTTAAACCTCTCTTCTTCAGGTCAGAAGCAATACTCAATACACATACACACACACACACCACACACAAAACAGACACAGTTGGGCTGATTTACTGAAGGAGTTGAGAATCTTCAGACAATAAACTGTGTGAATGTTCAATTCGACTATCCAATCACGTGACAAGCAAATGCCTGTTAACTTGTGCACTTGGATAACGCAATTGAATATTTACACAATTGATTGTATGGAAATTCTCAACTCTATTAGTAAATCTGCCCAACTGTGTCTAGACACAGGCTTAGGCTGATTTACTAAAGGAAATGACAATCTTCAGACAACAAGTTGTGTGAATGTTCAATTCAATTATCCAATCACCTGAGAAGCAAATGCCTGTTAACTTGTACATAAGATTGCATAATTGCATAATGGAATTGGATATTCACACAATTTATTGTATGAAGATTCTCAGCTCCTGAGAGAGACAGAGAGAGAGACAGAGAGAGAGAGACAGACAGACAGAGAGAGAGGCACACAGAGAGAGAGACAGACAGAGAGAGAGACACAGAGAGAGAGAGAGACACAGAGAGAAAGACAGGGAGAGAGAGACACACAGAGAGAGAGAGAGGAGAGAGACACAGAGAGAGAGAGAGAGAGAGAGAGAGACAGAGAGACACATAGAGAGACACAGAGAGAGAGACACACAGAGAGAGAGACACACACAGAGAGAGAGACACACAGAGAGAGAGAGAGAGAGAGAGAGAGAGAGCAGTATATTGATATAGAGATAGACATAAATTTGCAGACATGGTTAGGCTGATTTACTAAATGTGTTGAGAATCTTCCGACAATAAATTGTGTGAATGTTCAATCCAATTATCTAATCACGTGACAAGCAAATGCCTGTTAACTTGTGCACTTGGATAACGCAATTGAATATTTACACAATTGATTGTATGGAAATTCTCAACTCTATTAGTAAATCTGCCCAACTGTGTCTGCATATGTATATTAATATCACTATAGATCACAATCTCTCTCTCTCTCTCTCTCTCTCTCTCTCTCTCTCTCTATATATATATACACATATACATATATATTATACAAACACACACACAGAATACACCTAAATAAGGAACATTGTAATTCTGATTCCAGGACAAGCCCTGTGTGTGCAGCCTACAAGCTTAAACAGCAGATTGGTCTGTACAGAAATAATGACATTTTGTACATCAGATGTAAAAAGATAAAACATTTCCTGAACTTCCTTTTCTCTTTTTCCGTAAACTTGTTTTATTTCTAGTCTGATGTGGAGTGAGGTCCCAGCATCTGTCTGCCTATTACTGCCATGAACATCCACTGAACAAGCCTCTCGGAAAAAAAAAGCTGTGAGAGGCAAGTGATGAAGATCATAATCTGGACAAGTAAGACAGGAAATGTTTTGTGTCCAATTCCAGCCACATGTATAAGTCCCACACTTACCACCTCGGAGTCTTCGAAGCCATGGATGTACAGGTCGTCGTACATAAGGGCTCCAGTATAGGGAAAGGGAAGACAAATGCAGAATTAGATCCAAGGAGGAGCTAGTCTGTGGCCTGGATGTGATCTGATAAATCGGGGTAGAGAGGGAGAATTCACCGGTTTGGTCCCACCCTAGATGCTAGTAGAAGGAAGCAGCCTAACAATCAGGCAAGGGAACAATAGCACCCACCCACCATCCCTTCCCCGTCATCCACGCAGGGATGGCTCCTCTGATTGGCAGAAGCACATCCCTGGAGCATGAGTCTACAGCTGGGAGGCTGATGCAGGCAGGAGAGAAGCACCTGCCCACGATGCTGCTGGAGCCTCACATACATACTATAGGAGGGAACTCAGTCTACACATCTCTGGAGTCAGTACAAGCAGCACAGCCCGGGTGTGGGGCTCATGCACACGGCCGTTCACATCCATACAGCAGTATTGTGTATGATGGGCCCATGCATGCACCTGCGTTGTATGCAATAACCGTACACTGCATTCAGCTGCGTAACATCAAAGTAGGAAATCCTGCAATTATTTGTTACAGGGATTTCTATAGTGCTGACAATTTACACAGCGCTTTACATATTGTATATTCACATCAGTTCCTGCCCTCAAGGAGCTTACAATCTAAGGTCCCTATCTCACATGTATTTATACACGGGCCGATTTAAGCTCACCACACGTGTTACAATCTGATTGTACAATCTCTTGTGAGTCGGCTATATACTATGCAATCTGATTGTACAATCTCTTGTGAGCTGGCCATTTACTATGCAATCTGAATGTACAATCTCTTGTGAGCCGGCTGTAAACTATGCAATCTGATTGTACAATCTCTTATAAAACGGCCATATACTATGCAATCTGATTGTACAATCTCTTGTGAGCTGGCCATGTATTATGCAATCTAATTGTAAATCTCCTATAAGACGGCCATATACTATGCAATCTGATTGTGCAATCTCTCTACAATTTCCTTTAAGCTGGCATTACACTGTGTGATTATCGTTAACCTCACCTATAGAATATCTGCAGATTTTCTGTGGTCAGATGGAAAAAGTTCAACAAATTCCTCCATCTACACTAAACTGTGTTGCTGGAGGAATCTCCCACTGGGCCAAACTTCATTATCTTGGTAGTCGGCCCTGCTGGCTCTCAAAATACCTGAACAGTCTGATTGGATGCAGCCATTGTACCCGTGTTTTGAGAGCCAGCAGGGCTGACTAGCAAGATACTGAAGCTTGGCCCAGTGTAAGATTCCTCCATCCACACAGTTTAGCGTAGATGGAAGAATCTGTTGCACTTTTTCCATCTGACCATAGAAAATCTGAGATAATCTATAGGTGTATGGCCAACTTTAGATTTTTTTCATGCCGTCATCGAACCGTCACTCGATTTCCGCTCGAATACCCCATCATGCACAAACCAATATGGATTTCTATTATCGTTCATTAGCAATACTAACTCACTGAATTTCGTCAGTTGACGGAACGGATTTTTGTTTGCGCGTGTGCAGTGCTTATGTTGCGTTTTTTTACGTACGAAAACGCCACTGATCCATCGATTTTCGTATGATTCAAAAAAAGTTTTCCAGCCTGACCGATCGAGGAAATTCAGCCAGTTGTACAGCAATTGTGATCGTTCACTTCCCATCAACTGGCTGATTATCGTCCAAAAACCCGATCGTGTTCGAGTTCCGAACAATAATCGCAAGGTGTATGGGAAGCTGTAGATTTACCTAAACTATGTAATATGAAGACAGACTTCTACAATCCATTCAGTTTGTATCCAATCAGGCAGAGCCTAGTCACTTCAGATCGGTCATTCACTCGGCTGCCCTCGGCAGCTTAGTGAATAGACCCCATAGTGTTGGTAGATCTAAAGGACATTGTACAATTGTAATATACACATTGTATAGTGTGTGGCCAGCTATATTAGCTCTACCAACAAGTATGTAATGCAATGGCCTGTCTGGCTGGATATAAAGTGATTGGATAGATTAGGTAGGCCCGCATATTACATAGTTTTGGTAAATTTAAGGCTACATTCACACTAAGTGCAATTACGTGAGTTTAAAATGTTTTTCTAAACAAATATAAATGCATCCAATGATTTTCTATGGATCCGCTCACACTTTGCGTTTAGATACTTTTATCTGCAGTCAGTTTAGCTGTGTTTAGAATAAATAGAAGTCAGGTGCGTCCAGGAAACATCTTTTAGACCCCATTCACACTGAGCAACTTGTAGCGCGATTTCAGCTCAAAAATCGCTCAAACATCAGCTCAATGTAGCTTATCCAATGCATTTCAATGGAGCTGTTCACATCTCACAGCTCAATGTCACCTGTAGCTTGCCGCTCAAGCTTGTCGCTTGAACATGACCTATCTTTCGGCGGATTTCGTGCGATTTGGCCCAATAGACTTCAGTGGTGTAGCTCAATGTTGCATAAATTTGTGTGACATTGTCGCGCTGCGTCGCGCTACAGAAGTATCACTGTTGCACAGAAATATAAGCAGGAACATTATGTCACATCAAGACCCCTTTTGATAGGATACAGCCCAATGTAACAGCTACGAAGTCCATGCCAAAAGTAGCGCTATGTAGCGTAACAATATGTGCACTGTAGCTCAATGTCTCTCAAAGTCGCTCAGCTCAAATCAGCGCTGATGTAGCTCAGTGTAATTGGGGTCTAACTTCCAAACGCACCAAAACAAATGTAAATGCATTTTGATCCTAGCATTTGGTATCAGACACACGCACATAAATGCATGTAAATGCATGTAATCAAAAGTGATTTAACGCACCTAGATGCATAAAACCAGTATCTAGCCTGACAGATTTTTAATCTGCTTATAAAGGACAAAAACGCAAGTGCCAAGTGTGAATGTAGCCTAAAGCTGAATGTCCAGAGCCCTCCCCTTTTCACATCACAGTCCCCCCTTCATATCAGGAGCCCTTTTCACATCAGAGCCCCCCCCTTTTCACATCACAGTCCCCTATTCATATAAGGAGCCCCTTTCATGTCACAGTCCCCCCTTCATATCAGGAGCTCCTTACACATCAGAATCCCCCTTTTCACATCACAGTCCCCACAGCCCCCCTTCATATCAGGAGCCCCCGCTTTTCACATCATAGTCCCCCTTTATATCAGGAGCCCCCCTTTTCACATCACAGTCCCCCCTTCATATCAGAAGCCCCTTTCACACCACAGTCCCCCCTTCTTATCAGGAGCCCCCCTTTTCACATCACAGTCCCCCCTTCATGTCAGGAGCCCCTTTCACATCAG
>NW_017308767.1:31780-33035 GCF_000935625.1 Nanorana parkeri | reverse complement strand
CCCCTTTTCACATCACAGTCCCCCCTTCATATCAGGAGCCTCTTTCACATCACAGCCCCCCTTCATATCAGGAGCCCTCCCCCCATTTCACATCACAGTCCCCCGCTTTTCACATCACAGTCAGTTATTTTCTCCTAGATTGTTCCCTTCTGCCTTCTCTAAACTCTTCACCCTTTTGTGAAAAACTCTGTTAGTTTCCTATTGACAAGCTACTCATTTCTATGTGCCATTATTATAACAAATATAAATGCATCCAATGATTTTCTATGGATCCGCTCACACTTTGCGTTTAGATACTTTTATCTGCAGTCAGTTTAGCTGTGTTTAGAATAAATAGAAGTCAGGTGCGTCCAGGAAACATCTTTTAGACCCCATTCACACTGAGCAACTTGTAGCGCGATTTCAGCTCAAAAATCGCTCAAACATCAGCTCAATGTAGCTTATCCAATGCATTTCAATGGAGCTGTTCACATCTCACAGCTCAATGTCACCTGTAGCTTGCCGCTCAAGCTTGTCGCTTGAACATGACCTATCTTTCGGCGGATTTCGTGCGATTTGGCCCAATAGACTTCAGTGGTGTAGCTCAATGTTGCATAAATTTGTGTGACATTGTCGCGCTGCGTCGCGCTACAGAAGTATCACTGTTGCACAGAAATATAAGCAGGAACATTATGTCACATCAAGACCCCTTTTGATAGGATACAGCCCAATGTAACAGCTACGAAGTCCATGCCAAAAGTAGCGCTATGTAGCGTAACAATATGTGCACTGTAGCTCAATGTCTCTCAAAGTCGCTCAGCTCAAATCAGCGCTGATGTAGCTCAGTGTAATTGGGGTCTAACTTCCAAACGCACCAAAACAAATGTAAATGCATTTTGATCCTAGCATTTGGTATCAGACACACGCACATAAATGCATGTAAATGCATGTAATCAAAAGTGATTTAACGCACCTAGATGCATAAAACCAGTATCTAGCCTGACAGATTTTTAATCTGCTTATAAAGGACAAAAACGCAAGTGCCAAGTGTGAATGTAGCCTAAAGCTGAATGTCCAGAGCCCTCCCCTTTTCACATCACAGTCCCCCCTTCATATCAGGAGCCCTTTTCACATCAGAGCCCCCCCCTTTTCACATCACAGTCCCCTATTCATATAAGGAGCCCCTTTCATGTCACAGTCCCCCCTTCATATCAGGAGCTCCTTACACATCAGAATCCCCCTTTTCACATCACAGTCCCCACAGCCCCCCTTCATA
>NW_017308767.1:0-31674 GCF_000935625.1 Nanorana parkeri | reverse complement strand
CTTCCCCCCACATCCCCCCCTTCTTATCAGGAGCCCCCCTTTTCACATCACAGTCCCCCCTTCATATCAGGAGCCTCTTTCACATCACAGCCCCCCTTCATATCAGGAGCCCTCCCCCCATTTCACATCACAGTCCCCCGCTTTTCACATCACAGTCAGTTATTTTCTCCTAGATTGTTCCCTTCTGCCTTCTCTAAACTCTTCACCCTTTTGTGAAAAACTCTGTTAGTTTCCTATTGACAAGCTACTCATTTCTATGTGCCATTATTAGGCAATAATGTTACTGATAAAGAATAGCTGAAAAGTAGAGCAGGCTGTACTTTTCTTTAGCGCACGCAACACTTAACGCAACACGTGTTTTAAGAGTGTCAATACAACAGACAGCAACGGAAGGCAGAACCAATATAGCTTAGTGTAACAATCAAACAAACGAAAAAGTAACACATGTCAACGTACTATACCAACACAAGTGAACACACTTGCATTGAGTCACATCCAATGCACACATTTCGGTGTGATTGTATCCTTACTCCAGCAAAAAAGAGATCTGATTGGCTGCCATGGTTCATTGTATTTTGTACATTCTCGTGGCTTGTGGAAATCCAATAATCCATATAAGCTTTGTCTATGGAAATGGTGTGATACTTAAAAGGCCAGTCATATGTTTAAGTGACCCTTACATCTGTTGGACGCCATAAACTTAACCCAGGGAAATAAAAAAATAAAAACACTGAGGGGAATTTATCAAAACTGGAGCAGACAGAATCTGGAGAAGTTGTCTATGGCAACAAATCAGCATCCACCTTCTATTTTCAAACCTTAACTGAACCAACTGAAGAGAGAAGCTGATTGGTTGCCATTCACTACTGCTACAGATTCTTCTGCTCCAGTTTTGATAAATTCCCCCCAGTGTAAAGCATACTTCCAGTGCTTTCGATGCCATTCTCAGCAATTACAATGGATGGTAGCTAACGTAATGACCCATCTTGGTTTAAAAACACTATTGATGTTTCTTTGTCCGGTGGCCCCCATCAATACATTGTTAACCTCCCTGGCGGTATGATTATGTCAGGAATTTTGTACCAAAAGCGGTTCCCCGAGTCTGGCTCGGGGTTACCGCTCCTAGCATGGAAAATTCACCCCGAGCCAGACTCGGGATTACCGCCAGGGAGGTTAATACTTGCAGGGCTGTCAGTGACTCCATTACCAATTATTTATAAAACTGATACTTATTCTAAAGTCCCCAAGGGGAAACATCCAAAATAATACTTGGCCCTGGTGGAACTTACACTCTGAGGTTCAGTCACAGATACAAGTACTGATACATTTTTGTTTATTGTCATGTGACAGTTTTTCTAAAGCAATACAGACTAATGAATTCAGGACAGTGATGGAGCGTCAGAGCCAGGTCCCAGCTGCAACCGTTGCAACCCTGGTAGTTCGTGAAAATGCCAATTATTGGCATTGGTATCTGAACTGGTATCTGAACAACCCTAGTTCAGAACACATCACTGTAATTATGTATGCAATGGATGCACTGTAATTATGTATGCAATGGGGGTATAAGCCACCCCCATTGTCATCCCTTGGAAGGCAGGGATAATGACCAGCAAGAGGGTGCATTCCACATCAGAAGCTGTTGATGTAAGTGACCACTGGAAAATCAATTCTGAATAGTGGCAGAGGTTCCTCAAAAGCATTAGCTGTTTGTTAATGCTGATTTTAGTCGTTGCCTGCAAATGCACTGTAAACTAGTTGGCGTAGTTGTTCAAAGTCAACTTTTGCTGGCTTATTAAATCAGATCTAATCTAACAGCCAGTTAAAGTATGTCTACTCTCACCTAATATATAGTAATGCCATTTTCAGCTGCATTGCATGATGGATCTTGCAATGGATCTTGGGCACAAACAAAACTAATCTTGATTGGCATATTAATGCTAAGTAGAATAATTTAATCTTTAAAATGTGATTACAGTAATTATGTTACATGCTTCATAGATTCATAAACCAACGAATGATTGTGCTGTATGTATGCCTTCCATTGAGAGCATGAAGGGGGACAGAAAGAGTTACAAAGTTACAAAATGGTAAGGTAAATGATATCTTAAAACTAAAACACTTTCTGCGAGAACAGAAAAATACCTGTTGATCAGAATTCCTGTGTCCTTGTAACTTTCTGGCACTGAATTGATATCGCAAACAGAGTTATCTGCTTTCCATGCTATCTTCTGTGCACTACCATACACTTCCCTTCCCTATACAAATCAGTACAGCAGCCTAGGGTGACAACATTGCAGTACATACAGTGCAGTAAGTGAATTGGGCAGCCCACCAGCCAAAGCATCCCGTTAAGCTCCTGGCAACCAGTCACTTAATAAAAAACCGATGTACTGACCAGATATTCTGAGTTCCCTGTATACATCGAATGGTTTCATTTTCAATGCTGACTGAAGTGTACCTCTAAGTACAGCTGCTGTAAAGTGCAATACCCCATATCAATCAATCGGAATTCCCATTGCTCAATGTACTGTTATTGGTTACTACCTAAAGGATTAGCTCCTATGTTTGTGCCATGTGTGTTCTCCTGCCTTAACTTTTATTCATTACACAAGGGAAAATTTTCCTAGGACTTGAAAGTGTATATGGATTGCTGCTAGTATACGTTATAAGACAAGGTGGATCCATATCCATTGAGAGCTAAAGAGAAAATTAGCAATGTACACCGTAACGCTCTAAAATCATTATTATATCTGAGTCTTTAATTTTACATATTTTCTTGTTTATTCAATAAAGCCGTACAAGATGCAATGACAGTGCGCAAAGTGTAGCAACTCAACCAACACTTTGGTTTCAGGTTACTTGAGTCATATCAATGACAGATACATTTTCATTGGCTGGCATGGTTGCTTGCGCTTTGATAAGTGCTGTTTGCCTTCTAAATTAGCTATTTTCTTGCACCACTTGTATTTGAATGTAGTTAATGAGATGAACATTTTATGAGAACCAGAAAAAAATGATGAGAACATTTTTGATGTATACACCAGCTTGATTTTCCTACTTTATCCTCAGTACTATTCCGCCATCTAGTGGTCATTGCTTAGAACGTGCCACACAGTATTTGCAATTGATAGAATTGTTATTCTTTATACTTTTTTTCAGTCAAAATATGATAAAGGTTAGAAACAATGTGATATGGGTTCCAAAAAACAGTTTTATAACACTTGTCTTGGGTTAGTGAACCATACACCATCTCACAAGAATATATCATAAATATACAGTGCGTATTTATATAAGTAAAACATATGTCATAAAAAGATAAGTATGTATTTAGTAAGTTATACAAATACAACATTTATATCAATTTGTTATAATGTAAGCCCCCCAGAACACATCGGTACATTTTTAAGTCTGCCAGGTTGCATGCACAAAATAAATGCATTCTCCAACCAAAATCTAACCCTAAATCTTGCCCCAATGCTCAACTAAAATACAGTGTGGAAGAGTAGTTTTGTTTTGCCATCTTTTTTTCTCCCCATTTTAAAGGTTTGTGATGCTCCGGTTTCCTCCCACACTCAAAAAACATGCTGGAAGGTTCATTGGCCTTGTATGTTAGCATGTGTGAGATAGGGACCTTAGATTGTAAGCTCTTTGGGGCAGGGACGAATGTCAATGTGCAGTATGTAAAGTGCTGCGTAAACATTGTCAGCACTATATAGTTACATAGTTACATATAGTTACATAGTTAGTCAGGTTGAAAAAAGACACATGTCCATCGAGTTCAACCTATAGAGATATGAAAAAAAAAGAGAAGAAAACCTAAACAGAAAGCTATGACCACAGCTACCCCTGTTGATCCAGAGGAAGGCAAAAAGAAAACCCCTATAAAGCACGGTTCAATTTGCTCCAACAGGGGAAAAAAATGTCTTCCTAATCCCATAAGGCAATCGGATATTCCCTGGATCTCTGATGCCTAATATACCTATTAGAACTCAATATCCAGTAATATTCTGTGCATTTAAGAATGCATCCAGGTGTTTTTAAAAACAATTAACTGAGCTCGCTAGAACAAGCTCCTGGGGGAGTCTATTCCACATTTTCACAGCTCTAACTGTGAAGAATCCTTTCCGTATGCAACGGTTAAACCTCTTTTCCTCCAGACGCAAAGAGTGCCCCCTTGTCCTTTGCAGTGACCTTAAAGTGAATAATTTGGCAGCAAGCTCACTATATGGACCATTTATGTATTTATACATGGTGATCATGTCCCCCCTTAATCGCCTCTTCTCCAGAGAGAACAAATTCAGGTCAGTTAATCTTTTCTCATAGATGAGCTCCCCCATGCCTCTTATCAGTTTAGTCGCCCTACCAACTCTGAGTTATCTTTTAAGGGGCCAACATGCTCCGACCTGATTTTTTTACTATTCATATATTTAAAGATTTTTTGGGGGTTAAACTTGCAATCTTTTGCAACCAGCATATATAAATACCTGCAATGAATGAATAAATAGGTGGCACAATAATACATTTGACCGCTAGAGGGCAGAATTAACACAAGAATCCAGAGAACTTGAGCCACAGGATTTGATTATGATTTTATCAGATATTAATAGAAATTCTATTCACCATTTTGACCATGGCGTTCTATGACCAGTCACACTACACTCATCCATGTAATGTAGTGCAGTCCTTTAAAAAGGAGTTGTAAGAAGAATGCATAACAAGTAACCTCCCATGCCTGCCCATACCTCTCAATGTCGCCCTCAGAACCCATTTTTTTTAAAACTCAGCGTGTTTCGTACTAACTGCATCTTCTTTCCCCACCCACAAACCAGTCTTTGCTGTCCCCCCATCCCCACACACATACACATTCCATTCTCAATTCCCTCTTTCAATTTCCTCCACTATGTGTTCCCACTGCATCTTTTCTTACCTGCCCCCACTATCCAGTCCTATTGTATCCTCACCTCCACACTCCAATCCTGTTGACTCCAATCTCTCTCTCCCACCTTCTCCCCCTTTTTAAAAGCGGCCTCCTCTCTCTACACTTCCACAATTCTGTCTTACTCCTTCTCCTCCCCACTGTTGGCCCTGCTGCCCAATCGACATGAACCTCCTCTCCTCGAAAAGGCACCTTTACTAGTATAGGCATCAGGGGGATGCAGGCACAATACAAAAACTCTATTTTCTAGTGAGATATCACTAAAATAGTTAGAGAATTAAAACATTTTTGATTATGAGATCATAAAACCACTAGACTCCAGAACATATGAGTTATGTCAGTCACAAGCTGTTAAGTCTAGAAGGTTCTCTTACCAGCCAATTAAAACATATCAAGGACCTCTAAAAGGCAACTCATGTGTCAATATAACAGGGCAGAAAATCTACCAACAGGACCCTCAGGTACAATATACAACACCGGGGGGCAGATTGGGGATTTTTTTTTTTTTTTTTAAACCTCCCTTTAAAATACAGAGAGGTGTGTTGGGGTGAACAGCAGCGCACCTAGCATGCAATATATTGCACTGTGTGATAGTGTGCAAAAGTCACATATTCCGTGGTGTGCCTTTTTTGCAATGCTATAGTTTCAACCGCTTTTTTAATGAATAAGCATCCTCCAAGCACCTGGAGTGAAAAAATATCCAGAGTAACCCCTGATTTAGGGTGCCTCCTTTTCATTCCTGTTACAGGCATACATTTTTGTATATGGAAATTATTGCTTTTGTGGTTCACAATACATTTATATCAACTGCTTAGGCAAGTTTGTGCAGTAAGCCATTCTGTCTAGGCTTTGTGT
This sequence comes from Nanorana parkeri, assembly GCF_000935625.1. NCBI lineage: Eukaryota > Metazoa > Chordata > Amphibia > Anura > Dicroglossidae > Nanorana > Nanorana parkeri. The sequence goes on along the minus strand of NW_017308767.1, from coordinate 25,883 downwards.
GGCCTCTTTTTGTTCTGTACCCCCTGTGTGTTATCTACTAGCACAGATGTTTCATACATTATATTTTTCGCAAATGCAGTGCATCCGTGTTATTATTTATAACAGTATTTTCTCTTAAAGAGACCCTGTCACCAACCTGAAGGTAAAAGCCCGGTAAAATCAAGTATCATTTGTGTTTACTTACAGAAATTTTCCTTTTATTAAACAATTTTTAATTAACTTGCTGGCAAATTTAACAACTTCCCTAACATAGCCCTCCTGCCATGTCATAGTCCTCTGCTCTTCTGGGGGTATCTACTTGCTCTGCGTGCTGGCATGACTCCTCTGCTTCTCTCTGTACCTCCCTACATAACCTTTTATGTAGCTGCTGGAGGAGGCGTTAAATGGAATACTATAGAGTGTCACGATTGAAAGCTATGATTCTTTCTGGGGCTGCTGACGTCATATCCAAGATGGTGGTGCCCAGCAGTAGCCTCAGGGCTCCTGTATGTCCACACAAGGGAGGCTTTTACCTTTTACCTACTCTGTCCACGCCATCATTTTCAAACTCTGTCCATACTGACTTCTGCCTGCTCTGTCTACGCCACTCACTCTGTACTCACCATTCTCTTCTCACTCTATCCATACCATCTTTTTCCCATTTAGTCCGCACTAACCTTTGCTAGCTCTGTCCATGCTACCTTGATCCACCCCCATACTTCTTAAATCGCTCACTGCCCACTCCACCTTGTACCATCTTTGGCCACACCATCCTTTTCCCATTCTGTCCACACCATCTTTTCTCCCACACTACCTTCTGCTTTACTCTTCCCCTCTTGTGTCCCTCTATATAGTTGTCTTATATATCACCTTCTGCCTCACCCTGTCCACGCCATCTTGTTCCCCACTCATGTGCACCATCTTTTGATCTACAGTGTCCACTTTACTGTCTCTACCAGTGTGAACCTCCTTTTACCCACTATATCTAGATCATATTCTGCCCCACACACTATTAACAGAATCTTTGAATTGCCTTTTTTTTTTGCCATCATCCACCCTGCCCCAACCATCTTCTTTTTGCCATTTGTCAGCTTTGACCAACTCCTAGCCATATCCACCTTCTGCCTACCCTACCCTTGTTCTTCTCATTACTTTTGTGTACCACTTTTCTGCACCTCCACATGCAGTTCAGTCTACACTGTCAGACCTCTATCAGCACAGCACCAAGCTCATTGCAGTAGCTCAGACATGGCCTTCTAAAAGGGAGAATAATACTCACGACTCACTCTGCTGATTACTGGTCAATATTAGGCAGATTTAGGGGAACTTGGATCTGACTGGAGAGCCCCACTGGTGGAGGCAATGTCCCACATCAGTGAAGTATACCTCACAGTTTGAGAATAGATGTTCAAAATAAAAAATTAAACCATGTGTATAGCTAATCTATCAACTAGACCTATTCCTCAAGTGGAAAAAATAATCTGGTCATGCTTTTACTGCTGTATAATTTGAGTTCCAATCCCCAAGACAGAAGATAGAGAGTGAAGGTTTGGGCAGTGTATGGGCAGAACGTTTCCTGTCATTGATTTCATGACTATTACCTTATCAGATGATAAGATCATGATAATTCTGCCATATCTGATAGAATCAAAGCTTTCTCATTCTACTTTGAAATCAGGGCCATGAAAGTCACTTTAATGGGTTCACCAATTATTATTATTAATATAAGAAGTTATAAGAAGTTCTGATGTCATATAGTTGGGTGCATATACTTATCTGCACCATCTAGGGGTGCTAGTGCCATGCCATCCACCCACTTTTATAAATAAACCCCTAAATATGTGGATCTAGTTCAAGTTATCCCAGGTAATAGTAGTTAGATATAATACAGAAAAGCTGACTGTGGGGAGGGGTTAGCATGTTATATGATTACATGAGCTTGGTCCCCAGTACCCATTTCCATACTAAAATATGTAATAAATGCAGAGTGGAATGTTGTTTTGGTTGCACAGTGATCAGATAAAAGGTATCCCTAGATATGAAACATTATACTGTACAATTGTGAAAAAGAAACAACTTCCTTTTAATACTTTGAGGAATATTTATATAGCAGTGAATGTGATTTTCACTAAACATTGGTGGTGAAGCAATAACTGTAATTTAAAGCACAAGTAACTGAAAGACTGCAGCCAATGTTTGGTGAGTGCCAAATTAACTGCTTTATTATCATATCTACACCTTAAGACAGAATTACAAATAGCTTGCGGGGAAACAGAATATATCTAAAAGCAGATAGCTTTAACAAGGTAACTTCTCAGTCTGATGACGAAAGAGATAGAGTCAAAATATCTGAAATAGTCATCAGTCTTTTTATGCAGTTCATGCTCCTTCTTGCATATGCATGGGAAGTATATCTAGTGGAAGTCAGTAATAGAATGCCATTATTTATTCTGCAAGTCAGTGGATGACACAAACAAAAGTGAAACTTTCCAATGTCATTACTGTATTCTGGTTTTCCTTCTTTGAAAGAGAACCATGTCCATTGAGCTACATTTTTACACCACTGCACATGTACGGAGTGAACAGTGAAATTTTGTTCAAGTGCTCTGCTCCAACCATACATGTCCTGTGGTGTGCAGAGAAAAGCAGCTCAATGGATATGGTGTGAACAAGCCCTTAATGATAGCAGAACCAGATCTATCATTAATAAAGGGTTTCCAGGCTATCATCCTCATCATAGCATTTCTGCAGTAAGCCACTGATCCTGAAGAGCCATGTGGAATTAGAGTTTAGACTTTTAAAAATTCCCTGGATGCATGCTTGTTCTAAATCTGTGACTTTGCTAGGTAGCTAAACTTTTTTTTTTTTATTCTGCCATCTAATTATTGACTGATGCAAGTAATATTGAAAAAGTACATACCAAATCAAATATGAAAGTACAGGTTACATATCAAGAGATAAACATTCTGCGTTTCAAATCCCGAGGGGGACAACAAGGTAGCAAAACTTTAATGAAGACTTTGTATCATAAAACTAAAAACCAGCAATGGCAGTTAATTGTATCCTCACAGGTTCCTTGAAAAAACAAAAACAAATTTGCAATGCAAAAAAGGCTCTAGGGGAAGCAGTCATCCATCTGCTTGATGTGTCACATACTAATTTTAGGGCTATAACACTGATTCCATTCAGGTAATCACTGCCCAGGATCTACAGTAACATGTAGTGTGTGAGCCAAGTAATAATTACTTTCATCAGAGCCTTCTCACAGAGGCATGCTATATGCGTACCTTTAAATGGATTAGTCTAATGGTGTTTTAGGAGTCATAACTGCTGTACCTCAATCAGAATATGTAAACTTGCACCAAGATAAGTAACTTCAATGGATTTGATCAGAGATTATTGATCTCAGCTGGAAACAGTAATATTGTTTCATATATTGTCTGGGGTGGAAACATAACATGCAGGATTTATGTCCAGACAGCACTTGAAACAAATTGTTGAAGTACATAGACTGGTGCAAGTTTACATATATGCTGTGTGTTGACATGCATAGGCCAAAAAACTTGATGTCCCTTTTTTTTTAATCTGTTGGTATGCATTTTAAATGGTTTTGATAGTAATGGCAACACATGTCAGTGCATGACAATGCACCATGATGCCATAGGCTGGATTCAAGATAATCATTGCAATTATGCACATTGGTGCACGTCAGTACCATTTATTCTGATCAGCACCACATCACACCTGCATTGTGGTGCACCACAACTGTGCCAAATGGATGGGCTGCACTAATGCACTGCACATTAACACATGACACAATGCGCATTAGCATGCGTGCATTAAATGCAATGCTTCAGAAAGTATGGTCAATCATGGTGGTCAATCATGGCCTGACCTTTCTGCGATGAAATGGTCACACAAGGGTTTATCTTTAAGCAGTGACGCAGGGAGAGTCTTATTGTGGTTTAACAGAGAGAATAATTCGTTTTAAAGAAACACACAACTGTACTGAATGGAGTTAGCTTCAGGGCAATATATAAATACTTATACTGCTTCAAGTAACAATTGCATGTCTGCAGGTTCCTAAAACAAATAGTAACTAGTATCTGTGGTTCCTGGCTCTGGCAAATCCCTCCCACCTCATGCATCCTACTGTTGGTAAGTTTTTCTACCCAATACCATTATAGGCCAATAATTTGGCACATGAGGTAGAATGTACTAGAGCTGCAGCTAACGATTATTTTCAAAATCAATTAGTTAGCAGATTATTAAGTTCGATTAATCGGTTAATCAGATAAACTATAAAATAAAGTTTAAAAAATGGCTCCAGTGATAGGACTACTAGTTTGTATTGAGGTTGTAGTCCATCACAGGAGCAAGCTTGGTGCTGTGAACAGGGCCAACTGATTGGAAGCCGATTAATCGATTTTTCAATAATCGATTATAATCGATTATGTCGATTAGTTGTTGAAGCCCTAGAATGTACCCTAGCTAACTTCTGTATATCAGAGTGCCCTTGTTAGTTTTCCCATGGCGTTTATTTAATCTGTCTACTGTCTGTCTGTCAATGCTAAAAAAAAAAAAGGTCTTGGAAACAGTGCATAAGTGTAGGATCATCTACTTTCTTTCTACATGAAATGTTGGATTTGGATTTGGGCTATATCTGGAGATGCTTACATCAGACACAGGAGAGTATTCAGTATACAGAATGTGAACTGTATATTGATGGCAGTTTTCACCTCTAAAAATCCTTGTATCTATGAGGGATTTTAGCACAGATGTAGAGCTTTCTTGTATGCAGCTCTAAGCACATTTTTATTTACCAAGGGTACACTTTTGTTTTAGATCCCATTCACACCTTTAACCACTTGAACATTGTTGTAAATGGTGCTAGTTCCCACCTCCTGTCATATGCATTGGTTGGAAAAGTTCATGTCTATATTTTGATGTATTAAAGGGCCTTCTGGTTGGCAATGACAGCATTTAAAAATGCACATCATTCATTGCACATGAAAACAGACATGGAAAGCTGTGAATCCAACCTTATATAAACAGCTGCAATTGCTACAGCAAACCCGTGGCCTTGTCATACTTTTTAAAGAGGCCCAATGTCCTGCTGGCACCCTCAGAAATCTCCCAAACCTGGCGAACACTATCATGCAAATATTAAGCATGACTTTCATGTTTGAGCACTGACCTGCCTGCACCCCGCTTTTCCTTCCTACTGGTAACCAAATGTGAAAAGAGGGGCTCTGTTGTTAAAAAGGGGGCTACTAATGTAAAGGGGGTGCCTAATGTTAAAGGAGGGTTCTGATGTGAAGGGGGTTCCTAATGTGAAGGAGGGAACCTTGTGTTTTTTGTGCTTTTGCAAGGGGTAAATCTATACCAGACCCCTATGTCAGATACGATAAGGGTCTGGTATGGATTTTGGAGGGGCCACACATAATTTCATATATTTTCAGATAATATAGAAACATCTTAGAATGGGGTGCCTCGAGATTTTACATACTCTTAAAAAAGGTTGAGAAACGCTGTATTAGATGCTGGTCGGATGTGGAACTGTGACAGAAACATGCAACCTCAGATTACTGGAATGTGGGTGTATATTCCTTTGGAGGCAGGAGGTTGGAGTGTAGCCAGACATCTCTGATGCCAGTTTATGACAGGGAAAAAAACAACAGCAATCAGCCAAAATAATCCAATACAGCTAATTAATTGCCTGCTGGACAAGGTGTCTGGAATGGGCTATAGGTGGCCACAGACATGACATTCTGCATCCCCAGTCTCCCTCCAGCATTTCTCGCAGCAATGCCTAGTCTACTACATTGATGATGAAGGCACAAGATTTTTCTTGTTTCTCCAAACAATTAAATTTAAAAGCAGGCGAAATGTTCTTTCATGTGAAATGTGGTGTTGAAGAGAGGACTTTTGTCTGTTTTGACATTTACTTGGACCTTAAAAGAGGGCCTCACATCTACAAAAGAGAATCTCGGTTAAGTTATTCCTAGAACAGTTAACCCACAATTCTGATTGCAAATCACAAAAGTAACAATTTCCAGTGGCAACTTATTTGTATTCTGTTCTGGCATCAACAATAAAAAATAAAATGTAATTGAAGCTTGCCATAAATTACTGCTTTGCAGCTGCACAGTGTGAGATGCCAGTTAATTAGACTTCTTATGACTGACACAGATCATTATGTAAAGAGGATTTAAAAGCAGAATTTTCCCTTAACATTAAAAGGGGAAGAATCTTTTTAATTCACCTAAAATATCTATGGGTTAAAGTAGCTGGTTGCTTAGAAACACAGGACATCAGATCTGTCACTTTGGAGGAAATTATTTTTATCGTTAGAAAAGTGTCTTGTGTAATAACTGAATACCTGGTAAAAATGTAATATGTATTAATCCATAATAATCAATTCAGTTTACTATTTTAATTGTACATAATTGCTACAGAATCCATTCTATTGGTTGCAATATTCTTTTATTCTTTGCACTTCAAGCTAAATCTGGACATACATGTTGCAATTGTCAGGGTTATTCCCTAATGGGGGAAGAGTTTGGAGAAGGCAGTAGAAGTGAACAATTTAGGCCAAAATAGCTGATTTGGGAAGATTCTACAATTCAGCTCACTTTCCAGTTCAGCTATGTTGTCCTAGATTGTTCACTTCTCCCGCCTTCTCCAAACTCTTCACCCTTTTGTGAATAACCCTGTTAGTCTACACTAGAGATGTCCCGATACCGATGCTAGCACTGGGACCGATACAGGGCATTTTCACAAGTACTTGTGAAAATGCCCCGATACATAACGCAGATGCTTGCGCATCGGTGTTGAATTCGTATCGCCCGACGCCCAGGACATGTAGTCACGGGCTGAGAGCAGGGGGCGTGGAGCGGTGACAGAGTCGGACACGTGGAGCTGTGACAGGCTCTGTCACCTCCCTCAGCCTCTGTCCCCGGCCGCTGCTCATTCTTGTCACAGGAGTTCTAGCACAGTGCTGTGCTAGAACTCCTGTGTTGGAGGTGACAGGGTCAATAAAGAGTACCTGCCACCTTCAAATGCTATCACACAGGGGTGTGTTATCCCCTGTGTGATAGCAATAAAGTTAAGTGAAAAAAATAGTTAAAAAAAATAATAAAATAAATGAAAATAAAAAATTTACAAAGTAAATAAAAATGTGCACAACACCGCCGATCGCGCTGGCAGTGCCATTATTTTCTAATGGCACTCCATTCGCGCCAATCAGATCACACGCTTTCCGCAATACCGCCTGGGCGGTCCCACACGATCGCGGTTGAAAACATGAATAGGTTAAATGATCCCAGAGGCAGGTGCATGATCGGATTTGTAGTTTCACTACAGCTGTGTGAAAGCAAATACAAATGTTTTCTTGTTCTAAAACAGTCTTAAATTAAAATAATCATAAAGAAATTGGTCTAAAATCATTAGTCTGTATTGGGTTTTTTTAATGTCAACTGTCCCTTTAAGAAAAAGTATTGGTAATTGGTATCGGCAAGTTGCTTTCCCCATCTGGGTGCTCCCTTTTTTGTATTTAATGTAAGGGACCACTCTGATGGGGGGCATCTAATGTAATAGGGCACTCAGATAATGTTATCAATATAGTTCTTGGTGTATACATCTTATTCCATATATTATATTGATCTCCAAATATTATATATATTATATATTCCATATTGTGGTCCCCATTAAGGACTTTGAAAACTGCAATTAGGACTGATGTAAGGGGGCACTCTGATGGGGACAACTGATGTAAGGGGGCACTCTGATGGATGCTGTACTTTTTTTTAGTAAAGACAGCCACGATGTGGTACAACCGCATTACACTAAGCTTTGCCTATAGAACTTAATGAAATGTCACTTGTGATAATCAGCCATGGGTAACTCCTTATTCCTCTTCTTCCCTTAGCTATTATTTTACTGCTGTTTTACATTTATATTTATGTATATTTTTCTTTGAGATTTAAACTTTTTTGTTTATAATTATTTTCTATATTATTTGTTTAGTGCCATTTCAAACATAAAAAAAATATGTAATAAAATGTATACACTATCTTCAATAACATCTTTTTTTTTAAACTAACACTGCTCAAGTATTTTTTTAAAAAAGTTATTTTTTTTATAGTTTTGTTACAATCTTTTTTTCTATAGATTGCAAGACAGTTTCACCAAAAGAAGCCATGACTTTCTTACAACAAATAGGCCAATAGTAGAAATGTAAAAATTGCTCTGGTCTTATAGAGTGGATACAGGTAAAAACTTGCCATAAAAAATGCTCTAATACAAGCTGAAGCCCATAGGGCCGATTGAAAACTTGGAGAACATATAAACATAAAAAACACAATTGTGCTGGAAGTTAGAAATGTACTCCGCATACCTGTATTCGGAGACCTACATAACTTATTTCAACGAGATTCAAGGGGACTGTGAACATAAGTTTGCTTTTTTTCTGGCTTAGATTCCAGATCCCTCAGGAAATAAGCCATAGGGATTTAGGGAATGGAGATTTCTGCATAGCCAACATAGGTCAAGGGAGGCAGATCAGCCAGAGGTGCACATGGCTACCCACAAATCATGTTGCTGATTGTCAATAACATATTCCCAGTAGGGCAAATGTTTACCGTATTCTTTTTAATGGGTTCTAGTTGTAAAGTGGACAAATTGTCTTTTCCTGTCAGTCCATCTCTAGCCTTGGGGCTTATGATGCTATGATGTTTGATCTAGTGCGAATCTAAGAGGGGAGTAGCCTAGAAGGTGGAAGTTGGCCTAGAGAGGCAGGACATTCAAACCTGGGAAAAATGAAGGGTACTTCAGATGTATGTAGATAACTAATCTGTATGTACCTAAGCTCATATTCTTCCTTTACTGTAGTATAAATCAAGAATGATCAAGGCTTACATTTCACATAATTCTGAGCAAACATAAATGTTTAAACTTTTGAGATTCATTTAGAACCCCTGCGAGAACATCACAGCCTTCCAGCTATTTCATACTTGGTGACATTCTGGTGAATATTCAGCTTTCCAACTAGCTAATATACCAAGCTGATATACCTACTTATCTAGTTTCCCATCCACCACATTATCATTGGCAGCAGTTGAGGAGAACTCAGATTACCTAATCTGATTTTTGATATATCTATTACAGGCTGCTAGGAGAAAGAGCATAAACCACATACGGGTCTATTCACTAAGCTGCCGAGGGCAGCCGAGTAAACAACCGACCCCAAGTGAAGTGAGCCGAAAACTGTTCGGCTATTCACTTCAGGCCATGCGAAGCAAGGCGATGTACGGCTGATTTTAACCGATATACGGCTGAAATCAGCCGTACATCGCCTTTTAGCCAATAGGAATCTAGCAATGCATTCCAATGGGCAAAAAGTTTTTTGTTTTTTTTCTATTCTGACACAGCTCCGTGCCAGAATAAAGAAAAAAAGACACAGCAGTGTTTCTCTCCTTGGAGAGTTTGCTGTTTGGAGATCAGTGTCCCTGGTTAGCAGGTAACCAGGGACGCTGATCTCTCTGCAAGTGGCCGGCTTTGGCTTTCAGAGTGGATCAGCCGATGCATATGCATTCGGCTCGACTGAGCCGCTCGGCCACGTTCGGGAGCTGTACGGGCTATAGTGAATAGCCCGTACAGCACCCCTTCGGTTCTACTGAACCGAAGGGGTCCTGGGGCCGAAGCTAGACGAAGGATCGGCCGAAGCTATGGCTAGATCCTTCGGCAGCTTCGTGAATAGACCCCATAGTTTCGGTTGTCCAAAAGTGTTCCTCTTTGGAAAGTACAGAAAAAAGGGCACTGTTATCCAAAAGTTAGTATCAGACGTTTTCATGATTTCTCTGATGTCAGCCAGGTTGGCTTTTTATTTCCCAAGCATTATGTCTTTTGAAACAATATAACATATAAATTAAAGTACAGCTCTATTTAAAGTAAATTTTGTAAGAAAATGATGGGGGCGGTCTTGCTGACCCATTTCTGAAACTGTAAATGTATCCATTTCTGAAACACAGGCGTCAATGTTTTCTGAGTCACTGACCTAGAACAAGTATGCAGATCAGGAAGCTCAGTGAAAAGTCAAAACTCCTTATCTGCATACTTGTCCCAAGACAGTGACTCAAAGTATTGAAACAAAAGAGCACAGCATGATAGCTAGGCAACTAGCATTTTCAAATTTGGAGATCAGTAATTTCAGCCTCCTTTTTTGTGACCTGTTTTCTTTAATACTGTAGATGTAATTTAGCTGACGAATAGACGGGACATTGGTAGTTACGGGTCTATTTATGAAATCTTCTGGCCAGCCATATGCTGGGCGAATGCCATTTGCATGGCATTTCCACCACTAGCATGCTCCTTAACTCCATCTAGTGGCAGGAATTGCGTGTGAACGGCATTCATCCAATGTATGACTGGTGAAACATTTATGAACACACCCCTTAATGTTATTCCTGCTATTATCCATGTCTTTTCACCTTCCATGATATTAAAATATTGTATATGTAAGCAAAAACTTTTTTTTGTACTAGAGTAGGGAAGGGTTAAATCCCCATCAGGATTTTTTTGGGCCATTTCTGTATCACTCAGTTTTCCTTTACTCCCTGTCCTGCAAGTGGATACAACAGGAAGTGAGATAAAATCTCTCATAAGTGAGGTAAATCTCAGACAGTTATCACCTGAAATTTAACCAAGGGGAGATTTCTTCTCTATTGCTATTCTGGTGACAGCTTAAAATTTTGGATCTTCCAACAATTTAGGAGAGGATGAAGCTCCTTAACAGGGACTACTCTATCCCCCAAAAATGTTGCTATATATATAATTGAATCTAAAGAGTTAAAAAAAGATTGCATATTACATTAATTAATAACTGTTACATATTTGATTAAGGTAGACATGAGGGCAATTTATCCATTAATTACAAACTTAATGTATAAATAAATGCTTCAGTAGCTGCAGATGTTTTCAAATCAATTTAATTCACAGGTCAGAGATGTTGTCCATACTATATATTGGAATTCAATGTTTCTCTTTTAAAACATGTGAATATGCTGCATGCCAAAGCCAAAACATATTGTTCATATATGTGAGTGCTCCAATACAAGTTGCATAATATTAAAACATAAATTGAATTTATACATACAGTAGCTACACATGTGTAACTGTGTGTGAATCTCTGCAACATTTTTTAACACTATCCAGAGTAAGGGCCTCTGTTAACAGGCTTTAAACTTGTGTCAATTGCATTAGTTTCAGTTTGAGACACTTCTGAGACACTTCTGAGATTTATCAACAGGTGCATTTGACCAGCGGTTGACCTCCTTTTGACCCGCACATGTCCCATTTCAAGTGGGGTTTGCATTACCATAGTGTTGTATAGGAATGCAAAGTCTGCTTTTAGCGAACAAAAGTCACATGACTGGCCGATGCAGTCTGCACTGGGTAGCTGATGTCACCAGAGGGAGGAGGATGGATGGAAGGAAGTGGGCACAGAGCCCAGAAACTCCAGGCAAGGGTATTAATGATGGATTATGCAGTGTCAGAATTGCTGGGAGGTGTTAACTGGTAGAAAGGTGCAGTGTTTGGGGTGTAGTTTCAGGGAGGCAGGAAGGTTCATAATCAGGGGTACAGTGGTAGGGGTGATAGGTGGCAGGGAGGTTGAGTGGTAAGGATGATATGGTGCCAAAACGGTAAGAGGCAATCTCCAGGCTCCAGCTGTGGTCAAACTAAAAATCCCATCATGCATCTGCCTCTGTGAGTTATGTCTGTGAATATCAGAGTTTTGCATTGGTTGCCCCCTGCTCTAACAGTTCTGGCACCAAGTCAACAGGCATTCTGCCATAATATTTACCTCTAGTCAGCCTTTCTTCTACTTCCCTCTGTCTGCACGTTTGCAGTAGAACATCATAGATGTCTATGAGACCTGGAGAGTTATCTCGTCTTTATTGACAGTTTTGCAACACGAGAAGAAATTGCAATGTTTCAGAACCATGCAGGGCCCCTTCTTCAGTCAATATGTCTTGACACCCACTGTGCTGTACAACAATATATACCCAATGTGATAATCATTAAAAACACATACACCAGTGAAATAAAAAAAATCAACACCACCACCTGACCTGATGAATGCCTTATAAACAATGCCTCATTTTTGTGTCAGTGGTTTAGTTTATGTGTGAATTATGGATACATGGATTCCTCTCCCAAGTACCTGTTAGCGCTGTTTCCCACGTGCGTTAATTTAAAAAAAAAACATATTTTATTACGTTTTTTTCCAATACGTCTCCAAGAGTTTGTCATACAAATATTCACAAAGAGATGTAGATATCCAAAACAGTATATCAAATACAATAGGTCCTTTTCCTAGGACCAACCTATAAAAACACCCGAACCCCTATCCCCCATGTGCTGATCGCCCCAGAGCTACAAAGCTCTGCCCCCCTTACTCCATTATTCAAAAACAAGTATTCTGTTAGTTAACAGAAGGAAGTTCCAAGACCCCAGGTCATTCGTAAGCTTTGCATTACACGTGCGTTAATTTAATGAAAGAGCAATGTTACCAAGGCATTTGGCAGGCATTTAAGGCATTAAGGAGGCGTCAAAAACGCTTGCGAAATGCTCTGCATGTAGGGGAGTGTTTAAAGGGTAAGGTGATGTCGTAAAGGGAAGTGACCAGCAGTGGCCACATTTCTTTTTTTTTTTTTTTTAAAGAGTCGCAGTAGCTGGGCAGACTTGGGTCATACAATTCTGGGTGTTGCTCTACTGCTTGAATTAGCCTTGCAACATTTATTTCTGACATATTTCAGGCTAGAAGCTGTTTGGTTGTAAAATGCTAGCTGTGACATAAAATGCTGGCTGTGTGCACACAGGAAGTGGATTCTGCAGCTGCGCTGTCCACTCATTCTCTGATTCCCCAGTGGTTTTCTGGGATTGCAAAACCTCCTATGACTCTCACGAACACCTGTGTAACACTTCTTAGATGCCCGAAAAATGCTCTAGGGAGCATTGACCGAGCGTTTAAAGGGCGATTCAATATACTTCAATGGAGGCATTATTCCAGTGGCAATGCCTCCAGAAGCGCCCTGGTGGTCTAGCAGGATGACAGCACTGCTGATCGGTCTTCTGGAACATCTGGTGCTGACCAGGATTTTCAGCATACCCAATGGCTGAGGGTAGCAATGTGTCAAGAGGCAGCCAATCCCTTTTTGGTGGGTGTGACTTCCTTTACCACGTCTGGGAATGCTGCATCATAGAAGACTCAACTATTATGATCTTTAACTATTATGATGTGTCACTATCCACCAGTCATTCCAGCACCCAAGTAAAGGGCATATAGGTATCATGTGCGAAGGAGACAAACGCAGGAGAGTAATCTGTCTCCTGGCCCCAAAGAAGGGGTTCTACTGCGCATGCATAGGAAGCAGAACCACCATCCAGAATTTAGTGATAGTGCTGCTGATCCCCTTTAAAAACTGCAATCTCTGCACATACTAGCAATCAGCTTCCACCGCAGGCAGTCTCCACTCGCTAAACACTTTTTATGGCCATCTTCTGTAGATCATGTGACTGGTAGAAGCCACAAATAAGTTATTAGCAATGGTAGACTTCCTGTGCTGGGAACTGATTGTGTGAAGATCGCTGCAGGTTAGAGGAAATCAGTAGCACTATCCACAAATATCAGGTTAGCTCTGAGGGTAGTGCGGTTCTAATACCTGGCACATGTGCTGTAAAGGCAAGTGGATAATAATATTGTGTCACTACTACACGTGTATGGTAGCATTGACATTTAAATACAGACCGATGTCATCCATAACAGCCATACCCAATGGAAAACACATCCAAGATAGTCCCTGCAGCATCTTTCTAGCTTCAGCTTTTGCTGAGGCTTACATTGACACTGTAATCTCTGACCTTTGTTGTTGGCAGGGAGGACTGCATCTGGAGGTACAGCTAAAAGCTTTTCATGGAGGCACCAATCATCACCCAACCTGCAACCCCCCTCACCAATACCAAACTAGCACCCTCTCCGCTCTTCATGTATGAGCGGCTGTGCGGGATAGAGAGGCGCCTCTGTGTGTCACTTGTCTGCCTGGCGGGGCCGCTACCGACACAGCAGGCGCCGCCAGGCAGCACATTCTTCAGCTGGGACTGGGAGAGGACGGACCCTATTCACTCGGCCCCGCCCCCTGGCCACCAAAGACGAGGAAGCTGAGCGGCTGTAGGAGTCAGGTAAGTGTCCGGTGTGGGGGGAAGGGGAGGGGGAAAGGGGTGGAAGACAAACTAATTTTATATTTATTCACATTATAATGTATTGCTGGGACTTGTAGTCCTGCATAGTTGGAGCTATTCTGCTTGTCTGTCTTAGTCATCAGGACTATCTATTCACAAGCAAATTCTAAGGAATTTTAAGAGCTTATTCAGCTCAATGTTTTTTTAATCCATTACATGGTAAGTCTTATAACTCACCATAAATAATTACCATACAAACTCTGGCATCTGTACCTTCATGTGATCCTAATGTGCGAGAAGGCCCAGGCTGGCAGTAAAGTACCACCTATCCATTTACATTAAAGAGTTAGGTAAGCTGGTAGAGATTGGCCAGCTGATTGACAGCCCTCTGGCTTCTGGCATATTGATTACAGACCCTCTTTCAGAATATTCCAAAAGCAATCAATTGATTTGAGCATTCATTGCAGGTTGGTGGCTCATCAAAACTATTATTACAGTGTCAAAAGCCATACTTGGTTACATTATGGAAGTAGTCCTCTGAAATAGTGCTAGAATAGTGTCTCTAGATTGGTAAATTCTAAACTGTCAGGCCTGGCTTTCAAATTGGTGAGGCCTGAATATTTTTCTTTTTCAATCACTTTTTTTTTTTTTAAATACCCCAAATCACTGATACCTCTAAAGGATGCATAGGGTATCTGCTTCTATTTGTATTTTTAGGTTATAGATAGTAAACAATTCAACGTTATTGGTTTTGGATAAAATGGTAAAAGATTATCTGGTTTTACTATTGTCCGGGTATCCGTTACAGAGATTTCCCTATACTCCATGTTCTGAGGGAGTGAAGGAAAATCTCCTACAGCAACACAGACAGAAGTAAAAATGTTTTTTATGTGTGGTTAGGTTGGGGAATGTTAGAACCTTTGTCAGATTTCTATTGCTGCACATTTTCCCTCACTTCCTGTCTGGTAAATTGGTAAAACAGAAAGTAATGGAAAAACAAGTCCGGATAGCAGTAAAACATGACAGGGGTTGTGACCCTTACACATTCTTTCCAAACAAACCAAAATGTTTTGGCATAAGATACACTTTACCATCTCTAATATAAATGTCTACTGTACCTTTTTTAAGCAATGCCATCAATGTTATTAATGACCTCTAAAACAATACTTTACATTTCGCAAACACAAATGTAATAGTTGTCTACATCAGTCCAGGTTCTGCGTTCAGGATCATTGGTAAAACGTAAGCATCCTGCATCCTATATTATCTACAATCCTAGTGAAATTATGTGTATATGCCACAAATAAATGCCCAATCTATTAGCCTCTTCACAGGTCCGATGTTATTAAAAAGCAGAATTAATGTCATACAAAGGGTAAGTAAAGTAAAAATAAACAAACACAAGTACGTTTTACAAGTAAATACCGTAAATTTACAGTTAACATTTCGTGGCCTTTCCAGAAGGCCTTCTTTACCCATGTCCATTAATAGCTGGAACATATTTATGACCAGGGCCTTTAAAGAAAAAAGGCAAATTAGGTGTTGTCAGCCAAGAATAAACCAATGGCAGTATTTCTAACCATGTATATGATATTTCCCAGATGGCCCCTAACCAGCTGCTTAAATAGCTAGAATATTGTACAAGGTTATGTTTGCTTGAGTTGATGTTGGTTTAGGGGCAGTGAAAACAACTAAAACAGAAAACCAACAGTACATTGAACAGGTACTAGTCACCTATGTTAAAGGCAATGCTATTATAACACAATTGAATAAATCAGCCTGGGCCTTAGACCTGTAATCTGGAGTTTCAGATAAGGAATCAGATGAATAAGTAGTCAAAATGTTCACAGCTTTCCATTCTATAGGATAAGCTGAACAGGACGCCATGATGACGGTCTGATGTCAGATGGAGAGATGGGGGGTATTAAAAGCAATGATATTATGAGAAAACGTTAAACGCCATATAAGACAACAGACGGTAGACCATGAAATCAGGCAAGGTGCATTACATAAGATTCAGTGATATTTACTACTTGAGACTGACTGGTTTGAATGCACATTTGAAGGTTGAAGAATTCCGTAGTTAACAGTAATCAACAATCATCCCATAGTTTTGCTTTACCCGTCTCTGTGACAAGCAGCCAGCTTTCCCAGAGTCAGTCATGTCTGAATATGTTTTATTCTTTCATTTGTCAGTCCTGTATGCCAAGTGCTAAATCAACTTCATTTGTTTTTTTATCAAAGCCTTATTTAATTTTCCCATTACCACATTGCCACTGACTGGTTAACAGATATATTATGTACCCATGTATATCCATGTAGACACACACACTGCATCTATGCAAATGTGTGTGTGTGTGTATTTTCTCAGTTTTTCACATACATTCAGTAACCCTGTTCCGATACCTGTACTAGATAATCAGTAGGTCATTTTAACCTCATTAGCCTTTGCCTAAAATATAGTGTTTTTTTATTTTCTTTTTTTAAACCCCTGAGCTACAATTACTTTATAATCCCATTTTTTGTAGACCATTGCACCCAACCTGTAATTACCACCCTCATGAGGCTGATTTTTCTTTTTTTCCTAAAAATCCCCCTTTTCAATTCTCTTTTACGTAAGGCTTTTCATACTATTGTTTACCCTCTCCTGTTTAATTTTCCCTTTTTATGCTGAAAAAGCAAAAGCTTTCTTAAAAGCATTAGGCACGCTATGGCTCAGTGCACATCCCGAAAAGAGAGCTGTGTACCAAAGACAGATTTTACCCTCAGCCCCTCATCTTTATCAGCCCCAACATTCCCCTTAAGGCAGTTAAGAAAGGCAAACGGTTACCTCATTCAGAAGAAATGTCGCACTAGAATCAGAAAAAGACATAGAAGGGGCATATATTGCCCAGAGCTGCACTCTCAAAAGCTCTTCTTACAGCCAAGGCAGACTTTGCATCCTCTGTTGATGTGCCTTTCCATCACATATCCACTCTCTACTTCCCTCCCTCTCTCCCATATACTCCTCCTTCCATTTCTGTCAGTTCAGGTCCACCTCTTCTGCTACAATGTGGTTGAAATTATGGATCTATAGATATCTAAGTGCCAAATAATTGTATTAATGTCTTGTGGCAACAAGAAGAGAAAGCTCTCCCTGTATATTCAGATGGACCAAATGGATTTTTATTTTCTGATTATACAGAAACAGAGCCCCTGGCACTGAAATATCCAATGTTTCTTTTGTGATGCCACTCACAAAAATCAGCGGTTTCATTGCTGGAGGCAGCATCGGAGCCTCTATTCACAGTGTTATTGTTGCAGTTTTTTTCTTAAAGTGAATTAAAGCTACATAACAATTGTTAACAGCAGCATTATTTTTGGTTTGCATCTTATCTCCACAATCTTATCTTCACCATAAAAAGTATTACAAAACTACACTATATTACCAAAAGTATTGGGACGCCTGCCTTTACACGCACATGAATTTGAATGGCATCCCAGTCTTAGTCCGTAGGGTTCAATATTGAGTTGGCCCACCCTTTGCAGGTATATGAGCTTCAACTCTTCTGGGAAGGCAACCACAAGGTTTAGCTGTCTATGGGGATGTTTGACCATTCTTCCAGAAGCGCATTTGTCAGGTCAGGTACTGATGTTGGCTGAGAAGTCCTAGCTCAGTCTGACTCAGTCCGGTCTGAGTCATCCCAAGGGTGTTCTATCGGGTTGAGGTCAGGACTCTGTCAAGTTCCTCCACCCCAAACTCGCTCATCCATGTCTTTATGGACCTTGCTTTGTGCACTGGTGTGCAGTCATGTTGGAACAGGAAGGGGCCATCCCCAAGTTCCCACAAAGTTATGAGCATGAAATTGTCCAAAATGTCTTGGCATGCTGATGCCTTATGAGTTCCCTTCACTGGAACTAAAGGGCCAAGCCCAACCCCTGAAAAACAACCTTACGAGATAATCCCCCCTTCACTAAACTTTACACTTGGCACATTCCAGTCAGGCAAGTACCGTTCTCATGGCAACCACCAAACCCAGACACATCCATCGGATTGCCAGACAGAGAAGCATGATTCGTCACTCCAGAGAACACGTCTCCACTTCTCTAGAGTCCAGTGGTGGCGTGCTTTACACCACTGCATCCGACGCTTTGCATTGCACTTGGTGGAGTAAGGCTTGGATGCAGCTGCTCGGCCATGCAATCCCATTGCATAAAGCTCTCTATGCATTGTTGTTGTGCCAATCTGAAGGCCACACGAAGTTTGGAGGTCTGTAGCTATTGATTCTGCAAACAGTTGGCGACTTCTGCGCACTGTGCTCTTCAGCATGTGCTGACCCCGCTATGTCATTTTATGTGGTCTACCACTATGTGGCTGAGTTTCTGTTGTTCCCAGTTGCTTCCACTTTGTTATAATACCACTAACAGTTGACCGCAGAATATTTAGTAGCAAGGAGATTTCATGGAACACCTGAATCCAATGATTTGGAGGGGTGTCCCAATACTTTTGGTAATATAGTGTATATTTCCAGACAAAGTTTAAAAATATTAATAGAAATCATGAAACATTTGATTAAATGGTAGAACAATTCTAAACCAATATCAACCCCGATTTGTATCCATCTATATTCTTTTCTGGATACAGTATATGACCATGATTTTTGGTTTACACAACTCAAACTGAACCATGGTTCGTAATGCGACCCACTCAGAGCGAGTAATATATAGGTGCCATGCTGCACTCCTTACCGGTATAGGATGTTCCATGAAATCCTGGTGGGTGCGCATAGTGACCACAAGTTTGCAGAAGGATGTCACCAGCACACCATTTGAGTGAAATCAACAAAAATCCATTTATTAATGGCGTACTGTCATTCCACTACTGGAATGACAGTACGCCATTAATAAATGGACTTTTGTTGATTCCACTCAGAGCGAGAGTTCAGGATTTATAATATAAATGCATTTTTTTTCCTTGTGTGGGAAAAGTTTATTTTTTTCTTACAGTAAACATGGCAATTCTCAACATCAGAAAAACATTTATGGTTGTAGATAATGCAAATAAAAAACAGAGCAAAACATAGAACAGTTCAGACACTTGTAAACAAAAAAATGATATTTAAGATATTTTTAGATACTGCTAAAAAAAAAATGTTATTTAAAATTATTTTAGCTATCATTGATAACTACTCTTTCAAAACAAATAGGAAGTATAAGTATCTGGACATCTTTTAATTCCTAAGTTTCCAAGTAGAAACCAAAAGTTCTTGTTGCCATGGCGCCCTGTGCGGCCGCACTGCTCGCACACCCCTAAGGCCGGCCCTGCCCATAAATACCTGTTAATCCTGCCAGTGATGTCCACCTAATACTTTCTGTGATGGTGTGGCAACAATGCTGCACTACCCTTGAATTCAGAGCAGAGTTGCCACGCTCCTGTCGGCTGTGCCTGCTTGTACCACAATGGGATGAAAAAAATGTTACAGGGGGCATGGCTGCTAAATCACAAGCTTGTAGCTTGATATATCTATCCATATATATATATATATATACTGTATATATAGATAGATATATATAGATAGATATATATAGTATAATACTGCATAAAACATTTCCAGTGCAAATATAGCAAAAACATACACAGCAATAAAAGGGCACAGTAGGAGAATGAGCCTTGGAGGATAGTAAATAGAAACATGAGAATAAGTTAGGGCCTGTTTACACCATGTGCAGTGACCATGAGTTTTTCTGCACCTGATCAATGCAGGTCATTGCAAGGGCACACAGAAAACAATTGTTTCAGCGTGTTGTGTTAAAATGCAGCATGTCTGCATTTTAACATCACAAACATTAAGGTCCCTTTCACACGGGCTGATCAGAAGAGGATCTGTGCACGGATCCCCTCCTGATCACAGCAGTACAGAGCGGATGTCACTTCTGTGACATCTGTGTCCGTACAGTTTTTTCCTCCATCTCGTGATGGAGAGAAGAAATGCATTTACCAGACCCCATGCCAATTTATGAGGAATCGGATGTAAATAGACATGTGTCCATTTACATCGGATTACCCTCCACCCGGCACAATCTGGTCCGGCAAAATGGAACGATGTTCCGTTCCTTTTTCCCGGACCTGGCTGGAGGCGGGGGTTACTGGTGTAAACAGACTCATGTCCATTTACATGCTGCTTCCATAGATTTGCATTGGGCATCTGACCAGTTCCACCTGAAAAACTGAGTGGCTCCAATCAGAACAGCCATATGAAAAGGTCCTAACTTATGTCAACACAATGCAACGGAAAGGAGGGGAAACAACTGAATATGCTCTTTAGTATTTTTACCCTTCCAGTCAGGGGCGGAACTACTGCCGGTGCGGCCGCCCTAGGGCCCAAGGCTAGGGGGGCCCACTTACAGGGGCGGACTGCGCTACAGTGGCATATGGCAGGCCGGGCAGCATGGAGTAGTGTGTGTATGTATGCATGTGTGTGCATGTATGTTTGTATCTGTAGCTGGGAGCGCTGCGGGGGGCGTATATCGCCTGCAATGTATCTGCCTGAATACAATGCAGGCGGTATACAGGACACCCCGCCGCATCACCCCTCTCTTGGCGCGGGCACTGTGTGTCACATGCCCCGACCCCTTCAGACTGTGTCACAGTCGGGAAGGGGGGCACCCAGAAACTGCACACTATGTGCTGTTATTTGGTTTAATTAGAAACATGGATTATAATAGGGAACATTACTCTGTAATGTTCCATATTATAACTTATTTCTCTATCCCAGTCTGTTGGATGAAATATTGCAGTCCTGAGTCCAGTGCGTCCCTGACTCCACTGCGTCCCTGAGTCCAGTGCGTCCCTGAGTCCAGTGCGTCCCTGAGTCCAGTGCGTCCCTGAGTCCAGTGCGTTCTTGAGTCCAGTGTGTTCTTGAGTCCAGTGCGTCCCTGAGTCCAGTGCGTTCCTGAGTCCAGTGAATCCCTGAGTCCAGAGTCCATGGTGTTATAAGTCCAGAGTCCAGTGCGCCAATTTATATACTATTCTGCATTGCTGTATAATGTATTGTTGGGATTTGTAGTGCCTCCATAGTTGGTGTCATTCTGCATTAGAGTGTATGCTACTCTGTGCAGAGACTGATGTGACTAGCTCAGTGTTCTCTGTACAGCACTGCGGTATATGTCACAGCTATATAAATGTATAATAATAGTGTGTGACCGTGGGGGGACATTAGAGTGTAAGCTCCTTTGGTGCAGAGACCGCCAAAGGGGTTGGGGGACCAGTGTGATCAGCTTTGAGTCCCCCCACCCCCTGGAGTGGGAAGGCGGGGCCCAAGAAAAAAATCTTGCACCAGGGCCCATTGCTCCTTAGGTCCGCCACTGCTTCCGGTGACCCGTAGAGTAGTCATCTTTGACAGGAAGGTGTGTTTGGAGAGTACAGTGTGTTTAGGAGCAAGCAGAAATATTTTCACCTAAAAGATGTCCAACTAGATTGAGCACTCCTCAAAAATTATCTTCCCCCCCCTTGCTCTCAACCCACAACTGGAACAGGAAGTGATGTAGGAGTAAAAAAGGTTAAAAAATGCTTAACGACAGATTAAATTAAAATGTATGTCAACATACATCAACTTGCCTGTATTTTCTATACATTGCAATGAATGTTTTTCATGCAACTTATGGTGTGAGCAAGCCCTTAGCTGCATACACCGATTAGCAATAACATTATGACCACAGCACATCCAGCACATTCTACAGATGATTGATTGGATTGAGATCTGGAGAATTTGGAGGCCAAGTCAACCCCTTAAACTCGTTGTTGTGTTCCTCAAACCATTTTTGAAATGTTATTTGCAGTGTGGCAGGGTGCAGTATTCTGTTGAAAAAGGCCACTGCCAATGCTTAGGTAGGTAGTATGTGTCAAAGTAAAATTCCCATGAATGGCAGGACCCTAAGTTTCCCAGCAGCCCAAAGCATCACTCTGTTTCTGCTGGCTTGCCTTCTTCCCATAGTGCATCCTAATGCCATCTCTTTCCCAGGTAAGCAACACACATGCACCCAGTCATCCACATGATATAAAAGAAAATGTGATTCATCAGACCAGGCCACTGAAAGAGTAATTTGATAATATAATACAGGTCCTCTTTTCTATTCAATACCAAATGTCTTGAAAACTTGTGAAAAAACAATATAGTGCCGAGCTAATAATCATGCATATCTAATAAATTAAAACATATATAAATGAGTCACATATATGAGCCTTCAAACAAATGAGGCATAAGAAATATCTACACACATACAAAAAAGCAATATAGGCAAAAAAAGTCCCAAGGAAAAAACAAACGCAAACAATGGTGATTGTGCAAAAAATTCCTCAGATGATTCGCAGCCAATGTGCATATAACTCTCAGGTAAGGATAATCACACAATGCAGGCAGACCTTCACCAGGTTTTTCCTTGGGGCTTTTTTTGCCTATATTGCTTTTTTGTATGTGTGTAGATATTTCTTATGCCTCATTTGTTTGAAGGCTCATATATGTGACTCATTTATATATGTTTTATTTTTTTAGATATGTATGATTATTAGCTCGGCACAATATTGTTTTTTCACATTTTACAGATATTTAGTTATATCCTTAGTGCTTGGTAGCTCATATTTCCACATTACACTTACTGGCGCTGATCACCTTTATTGTTTAGTTTCTATGTCTTGTTGGTTATCTGTACTGTACTTTGCACTTCTTTTATGGTATAGCATATTGGAACTAGCCGATGATGATAAGTTATCTATAAACTAATGATTCCAAAGTCCTCTGCTCTCATGCCAGCAAGTAGAGTTAATAATGACTGATGTCATATGATGCCACAATTCTTGTTATTTAAGACACTGCTATGTGGTCATAGGGTACAAAGTTTAAATGCTGATTCAAACTCTTTGTAAAACATATAAGGGCTTGGTCGCTATGAATAAATTGGACATGATTTGAATCAGCCTGCTTGTGTTTGGTTAATTTCTGTGTTCCCCGAGGCCTCGAGAAGAAGGAATCAGAATCCCCCAGCCGTGTGCTCAAAATTTACTTTCAGCCACCTTCTTTCATTGCTTCGTGGTCCAGTTCTGCTGCTCACGTGCTCACTGTTGCTTCTTTCAGAGGTGGACACGGGTCAGGATGGGCACCTCAAACAGTCTGCAGTTATGCAGCCCCATACACAACAATCTGTGATGCACTGTGTGTAGAGACACCTTTCCATCATAACCAGCATTAGCCTTTTTAGCAATTTAAGCTACAGTAGCTCTTCTATTGGATTGGACTACACGGGCCAGCCTTTGCTCTCCATGTGCATCGGTGAGCCTTGCCAGTTCACAGGTTTTCCTTCCATGGATGACTTTTGGTAGGTCCTGACCACTGCAGGCTGGGAACATTCCACAAGAGCTGCAGTTTTGGAGTTGCTCTGACCTAGTTGCCTAGCCGTCACAATTTGGTCCTTGTCAAAGTCGCTCAAATCCTTATGTTTGCCCCTTTTCTCTGCTTCCAACACTTCAACTTCAGGGGAAAAAATGTTCACTTGCTGTCTAATATATCTCACCCACTTCCAGGTGCAACTGTAATGAGATAGTCAATGTTATTCACTTCATCTCTTAGTGGTCATAATGTTATGGCTGATCGGTGTATAATGTAACAATGTGTGCCTTGCCAGAGAGAGAAAGAAGAAATGCTGGATCAGTGCATGAAGAAAACTGGTTAGATTACATGAGGTGGGTGAATTTCAAAGATGTGTTTAAAGGTTTTATGAGTTGGAAAGTGCTGTACATTATGGAAGGGATAGGTAGAATATGAATATAAGAGTGTGAAAAGGGGACTAAAGTAGAAAAGAGGAGGCCATGTGCAGATTAGTGGTGTACATCATGGTATATGTAAATTTGCGTAGTTCTAGATCAAAGAGAAACCAGTAAGCATTTTGTGGCACAGATAAAAATGTACAGATGGAGCTGCCAAATTTAGATCAGTACTCTTCTTCATGGCCTAAGTCCTGATACTGCACTACTGTAGTAAAACAATAACACAATTATGTTCTAAGCTAGGAGAGAAGAATTATCAACAGGGATGCCAATGAGGAATGGGACAGAGCTCAGTGATACTGCCTGATGTGTCCATTGTACTTGATGACATGAAATCACATGTCACATGACCAAATGAAAGGGATACATGGGGTAGTGTCCCTGTGCTCTGGACCACTTCCTCACATCTTCCCAGCTTTAGAGAATTTTCTGCCAGCAACTCTTCATTGAAAAACTGTGTGTTACTACTTTAAAAAAAGTTGATCACAGTAACAACCGTTGAAATTGCTATTTCTATTTTACCGTAATTTAATGAACAATAAAAGAAATGGATAAGTCAAGTAGTGGAGTTAAGGATGGATTGCAGTGTCACCAACCTGTTTGTTGGCAAACCATTGAGGAAGGTAATATTGTTATATTGATAATATTGAAATATTGATAATCATATACACTAGGGTTGCACAGATACCAAGTACAGTACTCGGTACAAGTACGAATACATGTACCGATACTTTTGAGCTCCAAGACTACACTAGAGAAAAATTCAAAAATTAGGAGGCAGCTGCCATTTGTAAGGAGCACACGGAGCTCCTGGGATTTGTACATCTCTGTTTTAATGTACGATTTTGTTTTTATAAATATAAATAAAGGGATGCACAGATACCAGTTTTGCGAGTACGAGTACTGGTACTTGCCGAGTACTTACAAGTACGAGTACTGATACATTTTTGTTTATTGTCATGTGACAGTTTTTCTAAAACAATATCGACTAATGATTTCAGGACAGTGGTGGTGTGCCAGAGGTAGGTCCCAGCTGCAACCGATGCAACCCTGGTAGTTCTCATGAAAATGCCAAGTATCTGCACTGGTACTCGAAAAGTATCCTTGCATCCCTAATATACACTATATTGAACGTCAAGATGTCGAGGGGCATTACATCAATGGCGTGGAGGAGGAGAGCTGGCTCCACGGTTCAGGTGAATGTATGTTTTTTATTTTCGTCCCTAGAAAGAAAACAAAAACTTAACCATTGTAGTGCAGGGGTAGCACCTCTGCAAGGGTTAAAACTGTTTCTGCACAGAGTTCTTCCATTAACCTAGGATATGATGAGGCTATGCAGTACCTTTTTAAACTATTCATGTATAAGGAAAGTATGTTTTTAGGTGGAGATGACAGAAAGTGGTTAGTGAATGTGAGATTTAAATAAGATCCAGAGGAAATTGCTTGGGGATCTGAGAGAAATGAGCTGTTTTGAAAAGTAATTATTATTTCATGCAGAGAAACAGACCGAGAAGCAAGAGGACACAGAAAAGATGAATAGATCAGGACCTGAGAGAATATCTGAATATCATCTTCACTGAAGTGGTACTGAAATCCAGATAAGCTAATCAGCTGGCACACACCATAGACATAGACAGAGAAAAGAACAGTTCCAAGGGCAGAGCCACACCAACAGAGGGTAAGTAAAATAAGCGACATGTAGCAGTAAATTCAAGAAAGAAGAGGGTATCTAGAGTAACACAGAGCAGCCAACTGTGTCAAATGTGGAGGACAGATCTAGAAGAGAGAGTATGGAGCAAGGCCAGGGGCGTGGAGCGACCACCGGGTGTGTAAAGGCACGGTTGTTAACCGCATGAATCGCGGC
>NW_017308766.1:125877-143214 GCF_000935625.1 Nanorana parkeri | reverse complement strand
GCGCGTGTGCGTGTTGGGCTTCGTAAATCAGCCCCATAGGGTCCTGCAAGCATCTTAGAAAATTAGGGTCAACGTTAACACCATAGATTGCGTCTTAGTGTTAGAAGCTATTTGTGCAATGCTCTTTCTGTCATTTCCTTTAAAAGTTCATAGACATTTTTTGCATTCAGCCTGAAAACTAAAAGGGTATACTGCAGCATTTTGGGTTGATCTGGAGTTACTTTCGAGTCAGCCTTTTTCTTATAAATGGAGCCTTCGGAATTTCAGCATACACCATCTGCTCTTACAACGCTGAGATTTCCAAACACACTGTTTAACTTATTTATTTTCATTAGCATAAATAATGTGTCTTCATTCTGCAACATTCCACCTAGAACACAGTGGTCCAGCTGCCGTGGAAAACAACATGTTAAACAGGCTTCTAATTCAATTAGACTTTAATTTGTGCTATCAAAAGCACACAAAGCTTTTCTAAGAAAGTGTAAATAGATTTTAAAAAAAATATTTACCTTAACATTTGAATTTTCTTTTTATTATCCATGCCATTTATGGCTTTCTGACATTTTCCTTTCTCTTTTCATGTGAACACAAATACCTTTAGTATGGTAATTATTTATACATTTAATTAAAATGTTATCATTAAAAATTAGTCCTTTTCTATTGTACAAAGGAATCAAAAATTATAGCTTATAGCGTCAGTCCCTGGAAAATCCTAAAAAAAAAAATATTACTTCATTTTAATATTTTTTGCCTTTGTTCTATTTTTATAATAACTTTTAGGCAGGCAAAGTTAATTAAATTGAGTTTTTTGGGCTCAAATTGCATTCATTTTCGGCTAAATGTTGCAGTGTGTTAGTCATTAAAGTGAACTGCAGAAGTAATGAAACTGCCTCTTATTGTTGAGTTGTATAGATTTTTCTTGCAAGCAATCAAGGCTACTTGCATACTATCCATGGCATCTTTTCTCAGCAAATTTTAAGAAAAATCTTAGGTTCAACTTTATCAGCACTTGTTCCCAATGATTTTGCAATCCCATTTCAGAAATGTGGGACTGATGGTATTAAAGAACTTGTGGCTAGTGAGCAAGCATGGTAGTACATAATTATATCAGACTGTCTAGTTTTGATATTTGTAACTAGGATTTAAACCATACTTTTAACAAAGGATATGGCTTTATTGTTAGACTTTTATCACTGTGTCAAGTCAATTAGCATGTTCTTGACATATATAGACAACTACATATATAGACATTTTAGAAACCATTTTAAAGCTAGTTTCATGAAATCCTAATGTAATGTATATAAATAGAATGTGTTTCTCAAATGTAGAACAAACATTTTTTTTTAAAAAGCAGAATTCAGTTTTTGCATGTATAATTCAGTTTGAAGCAGTGAATCTGATTCTATCAAACATTTCACTGTAGATTTTTTTTGCATTACTATTCACCCAGTGTTGTAAAATTCTAATGAAGCATATCTTTCAATGAATATGTTAGCTTCTAATGAACATAACGTCCTCTATTGTGTGTGTAACAAAGAGTTAATTCAAGAAGACATTCACTCCTCACTATTTTATTTCATGAATTTAATCTCGTTACTAACCGGTAATTTGGTGGTCTAGCTATATACTCAATTTCTATGTAAATCAGGCCTAATTCTTATGTAATTTTAAATAAAGCTAATCAGACAGCAATTAAACCTCAATAACACTTTGAACAGCCAATTTCGGTATAATTACCACACAATAATAGCTTTATTAAACCCAAATTAAAAACTTATTTGATCCAGTTAGCGCAGTGTTGATAAAACAATAAATACAGTTCTGTTTTGTGTCTGATTTGCTAGGAACCACAAGGATTTAATAGCTTCATTAGGACCGGAAAATTATGGCTAGTTTAGTTATTGTATTGCCTTTGTTCAACAAGCAGTTATAGAAAAGTGGATAAAAGGGATTACAAGGCCTGTGCAGCAGTGAAATAGCTGCACAACACCTGTCTAATAAAACAGATTACAAAACCTATTCAGCAGTGGAATAGCTGTTCAACACCTGTCTTCATAAAGCTGCATCAGTCACCTCACTTTGGGCTTAATTTAACTAGTATTTTGTATAACATAAACAGTAATTTCTACTCTGTGCTTTGTCATCCCTTGATGAATTACTATAACATATTAGGGTGTTAGAGCAACTATTGTTTTCGACCTGCTAAATTATGCTGGTCAGCTAGATAACATTGAAAGTTCTTTGCAAGTATACCGTGGAAGTTGGTCTGACATGGAAGTTGGTCTTTAAAAATGAAATATATGAAAGGCTGGGAAATACTAAAGAAAAGATGATTATACAGTTCACAATTTGAATTTATCAGGATTGCTAATTCCCTCCACCGCCCCAATTCCAAATGCATTTAATGCTAACTTGCTACCAAAATACATTTGCTGCTTATATAAATCCTCTACTCTAAAAAGATCAAGCATTCTGCCACCAGGTCAGGTGTGTGAGGTCAGGTGTGGATGTTCAGTGAGAATACCTGGCTTACAATCAACATTCCAATTCATCCAAAAGGTGTCTCTTAGGGTTAAGGTCAAAGCTCTGTGCAGGCCACTCAAATTCCTCCACATGAAACTCATCTTACCATGTCTTTATGGACTTGGCTTTGTGTACAGGAACACAGTCATACAACAGAAAAAGATCTTCTCCAAACTGGTATAATTATGTTGGAAATACACAGTTGTTTAACATGTCTTTGTATGCTGTAGTATTAACAGTACCCTATAATAAAAACACCTAAAATCAATAATTTATCATGGTGTGCACATAACTGTGGTAATTTAGTGTAGCTATAGTGGAGTCACAAACCTTTGGCTCCTTGCGGTGCCTTCTATTAGGCATAACGTTTAGTTTTAGATTTTTTTTCAATAACTGATATTGCAATTTAAATGTCCAATGGTGGGACAATCTGGAGCAGTGCAAGGATCATACAAGGATTGGTCGTTAACATGTAATACATAAACTTGGATGGTTTGATTATCCATTAACACTGCTACAGAGTTCAAATGCTCCAACAGTTCTTGCTGTATTAGTTATTGGCATCCACATCACTACTGTAACCTGTAACCCTGTAATAATGGGAGGTCAGATGGTGGAAGCAATGAGAACTGCGGGAGACCCAGGAGGCTTACACTTCCAGAGGTATTAGTTTCCCAGCAGATTTCCAGGCAACAATTTTAAAGCGTGAGGAGTTGTGTTGTACAGGCAGAGGGAAAGGTAACAATTTACTGTCTTCTTTTACAGGTATATGTTTGCGGGTATATATAGTGACAAGCTTGTTTAACTTTTTTGTTGGGATGTAAACAAATAGCAGCATAAATCAATCAGGAGGATGTAACATAATAGACTAAAGTATTTTCTGTTGTATACAAATGATTGAAGTCTCACCAAGCATACAGGTTCCAGGGTTCCCATATATTTTGATCCCGCTTTACGTCTGCACATGCTCTCATATATTGCTCAAATAGCCAAGTGGCAGATGAGACCAGAAGTTTTTTTTTACTTTAACCTTATGGACTCACAGCAGCAACAAAGAAGGTCCTGGTGTGCTGAATTCAATATTACAGAAGGTACAGGAACCCCTGTGTGCAGCCTGGTGCTGCTTGGAAACCAATATGAGGAAGAGTTTGAAGTGGAGCAGCTGGTATAGAGCCATTATCCAAAGGGCAGACACTTTAGGTTGTTACTATTTGCCTTGCAGTATGCAACAAACCTCTTTTTGTGCTGCTGTAAACTGTAGGTCAATGTGTGGAAACCTAAGACAACTGCTGCTATAACAAATGGGCCTATAGGCATCCGACTACTGTTCCTACAATTCCTAGGACAAGGACTAGATGTGCAATGATGTGCAGCCATCACTGATGCAAGTGCATTAAAGTGGCTGAAAAGGCTGGGGATCATCAGCACTGAAATACAAAAAGTGATTGGGAGAAAATCATAGCAATTATTAGGATACATAGTACTTTAGCAAATCAAATGTCATCTAGTTACGGTTTAGAGCTACTTAAGGCTCCTAAGGATTATAAGCAATATATAACTGATATTGAAATACACTTTTACTGATATTCATTTAGATTGAGCTAAGCTTTATATTTTACATGGTTAGCTAATCAAAGTGAACACAGAAAAAAAGTCTGTTAGTGTAACAAAGCATCATGCTGTTTGCAATGATATGTTTCTTTATTCTACGTTTCACATGTTCATTTGTAGAGAGTGATATATGATACATTCTTACAATAAGCAAAACTGTGTAACATGAAATTTTTTTTTTATAAAATAATTATATTGTGTGCTCCAGCTCTGATTTCCATTAGTTAGTTTTAGGTAGGAAGGATTACATTTGCAGAGTAGATTAGTTTACCTGATTAATTATTATGTTTATTAAATAGGTTACTTAAAATTGTATAATCTAAAAGTAGTGAAAATGCAGAAAAAAAAAACTAAAGTGTGAAAATCGTTTTAATATTCAAGATATAAAGTTATTTGTAAATTATGTCCAACTGCATAAATTGCACTGGCCATGCAGATTTCAATTACCCTTGGGTATAAAAGGGTTAATGAAATTGTCATCAAACAGAACCCAAAAATGTAACCTGCCATGTAAAAAGACTTTTGTCTATTTTTTAAATTTTTGCATTCAGTTTAGCATTATTTTGCCAATTAAATAGTTGATATGTCACTATAATATTCTGATTTCTCTAATTTTGACTTAGTCTATTTTGTATGTATTGATTTTGCTTCTTAATAAAAAGAGTAGTAGTTTTTGCTATTTTTCTATTCAAAATCTGGCACAATCCACTATTTTCAAAGTTAAGAAGATTAACCACTTGATGACTGGGGTGTTAAACCCTCTTCCTGGCCAGGCCATTTTTCAGTATTCAGCGCTGCAGTACTTTGGCTGACATTTATTCCGTCATGCAACGCTGTATTGAAATTAATTTTATACCATTTTTTGGGGATACATAGAGCTTTCTTTTGGTGGTATTTAATCACCACTGGGGTTTTTAATTTTTTAATATATTAAGGAAAAATTACCGAAAATGTTTTTAAAAAACTGTTTCCCCTATATTAAATGATAAAACATTTATTACCCAATTTTTTGCTAAAATATAAGAGACAGGGTCACGTCGGGTAAATAGACACCAAACATGTCAAGCCTTAAAATTGCACGTGCACACGAAACCTAAAAAAACTACAATACCCAAAATTGGACATAGGCGACGCTTTAAAAGCTTTTACTGCTCATAAATTTGGTGTTATCAGTGATTAATGGCCTTGGAATGATTGCTCTCACTCCGACGTTGACAACGATATGTAGCGCAAATATAATTCATGCACGCTGGCGCAGCGAACGCGTATTTACGTTTATATGTGCGTAAACGTGGGGGTGGGGGACTTAAACATTTATTTATTTTTTACTTTTTTATATGTGACTTTTTTTTACTTTTTTAATGTTTTTTTTACACTTATTGTTATTGCTATCACATAGGGTGATAACAATCTCCCTATGTGATAGCACAGGTACACTGACAGGTCCTCTTTATGGAGACATTAGGGGGTCTCTAAGACCCCTAATGTCACCTGGGGACCCCAAAAGAAGCTGATGAAGCACAGATCTGCTTCATCAGCTTCTTCTCTCTGGCTATAGCAGCCAGATGACTGACAGGTGAATTCGGAAGTGATCACATCACTTCTGCATTCAGATCTCAGAGGGAGATCAGCAAGGAGGAAGATGCTGAGCTCCCTCCCATCTTATTTTTTTTTGACCTCGAGGGGGGGAGAGGGTGGCATGCAAAGACAACACATACATACGCTCGGCAGGCTATAGAGCCGTCGATCATGTGTATATCAAACAGCCGGCTTTTGCCCATGCGCGCACGAGCAGAAAAAAAGCCGTCCGATAATGGCAACCCGCCCGTGTGAGTCTACCGTCCGTTTGTTTTTTCTCAGCGGGCGGACGACAGGAGGTTAACATGTCCAGTAATAAGCAATTTTAGGAATGCCAAATGGAGAAACGCCACATTACAGAGAACCAGTGCTTTGCTCTTGCAAGGTTCATTTTAATGCTGGCCCCTTCAGCAGCCCTATACTTCCCTTTTCTCGCTCGTTGCTTAATTTGACTGCTGGGTGGTAGAGAGATACTTACAGGTATAGCTAAGCATGTGACTCCATCTACTTCCTCCTAGGCAACAATACTGATGCTTAGTATTCTTAGGCCCTCCTTACCATCTTGTCTTGATTTGTATTGTGATTGTAATGTCTTCCCTATATTGTAAAGTGCTGCACAAACTGTTGGCGCTATATAAAACCTGTATAATAATAATAGTAACTGCCTGCCCAAATGGGGATTGGCAGAGAATTCTCTGCCTTGTGTAAGCTCTGACTATGATGGACTTGGAGCTTTTTCTTGCTTCTAGTAGTGAACAGAGAAGCAGGGGAGCAAATGGAATGCATAGGCCAGGAGTAGGCAAACTCTGGCCCTCCAGCTGCGGGGCAACTACAAATCCTATTAGGCATTGCAAGACTTTGACAGCCACGGGCATAACTCCCAGGGGCAGATGCATGATGGAATTTGTAGTTGCACCACATCTGGAAGATGCAAAGCACAGGTTCACTTTAAAGACAATATTACTTGTAGTTAGAGCCCCACTGATACGTACCTGAACATAGAGATGATGAACCTGTCTAACTAGACCTGAGATGTGCTGTGGTCACTATGGTCAGTATGCAAATAAGGGGGCATACTCAAATAGTAAAATGTTATCAGAAGGGGTAAGGGTGGGTGGGGTGTCACACAAGTACCGACAGGTGAGTATGAGAAACAGGGGGGTTTAAATGTGTGAGGCTCCTCCCACAAATACGGCTAACAAGTTAGCCTAAAACTTGCAGTCAGAGTCCCACTGATACGTACCTGAACCTAGAGATGATAAACCTGCCTAACTAGACCTGAGGTGTGCCGTGGTTGCTATGGTCATTATGCAAATAAGGGGGCAAAAATGACCCTGTAGGGATGGAAAACAGGATTTATTGAAAGGGAACAATCTACACAAGAAGTTTAACAAATGCCTTAGCCATCTCAAACTGAGGATCGGGCACATATCTAGTATAACGTCCTGAGTTCCGTCTGCCCAACTATTAGATGACATGGACAGGTATACCCTCTTAGATGCTGCGGGGGCTGCCCCAATCGTAAACAAATTAACCACTGTTTGGGGTTGAGGCACATGTGAGCTATTAAAATACAGATGTGCCACACAAATTGTGAGGAACTGAGTGATCCAACTAAAATGGCAATGGGAGCTATCAGGAAGGGAATGACCAAGCGCAGCTACCAGCTGGTCCAGAGTCTCGACCAGGCACCAGGCATTGTGAGTGGTGAAGTACTTAACTCTCGCCAGGTTGCATAGCGGGGGCCTGTTACCTGGTGACTGTAAACTCCCTGGGTCTAAGGAAACTGTAGAATGCCAAATAAATGGCTGCTTTCAAAACTAGGCTTGGGAATGTACCAAAGAGTGACCAAGGAAGCATTTATTCAAGGTCCCGAAACATGCGTACGGAGTCCGAAAGGCGAGTAACACTAGACCTCGGCCGAAACTTCTGAACCCTCTTGAGTATTTCCTTGATAGGGTGGGCTGAGAAGACTGACGGCTGAGAAAGGTAAGGACCAATAAACAACGGCTAAGAACACTCAGAGCCTCCCCCGACCCCAAACTGGGGTAAGTCTATGCGAAAGCAGGTGCGTCTGCTAAATTATGTGTCAAGAAGCAAAAACCAAAACCAAATCACTGAACAGAAATAAACCTTACAGCTCAGAGTATGTGAAGTAGCGTGGTGTAACGCACTAACATAGTGTGATCGTGCCCTAACCATAACGAGTTTCACACACCTGATGAGAATAGAGAAGCCGAAAATTCCCACAGGGGAACTGAAGCGCTCCAAAAACAAGACATCGTACCTGCGAGCAGGGGGAAAGCATGTCAAACCCCAATCCGGGTGACCCAGGTAAAGGCCCCCTGCCCACATGAGTTTCCTAGACAAAACTCACCCACAACCCCTACCCCGACATATTTTACATTTCCCCTATATTTATTTATGTTTTTTTTTCTTTTGCTTTCTAAAATACGGCTAACAAGTTAGCTCAAAACTTTGTAAAAGTTTTATTATTTTATAGGATGAAGGAAAGAGCATACAACTATCCTGTTTACTCTGAATGCTGCAGCTTAGCATCCAGATGATATAGCTGAAGCAAAAGAGTTAAGAATCATGTAGTCCCTACTAAGTTTTGCATTTTCAGAAGGCATTTATGCTTGTCTGATAGGGAAGTTGTAAAAACTGGCAAAATGAACAAGTAATCCAGAATCTTTAATACCACAATGTGGAGGACCTGAAGCTGTGGCTAAAGAGGAAATTGCAGGAATATGTAAGCTTCTTGCAGTTTTTTGGCAGTGCCACCTTCTAGCCAGCGATCTGTCTTTTCTTTGACATAATTCAGCCAACTTCACCAGGATCATAACACAAATTCTGAAGTGCATATATTGTATGTGTTTCCCTGTCGAAGTAACACTTTCAATCAATAACTGAAAATCAAAGGAGTGACAAGCAGGTGGGGAATGTGCATCATATACATTCATTATATATACATAATTTTTTTTCTAGGACCTGTTTTGATGAGCTTTGGGTTTGTGTTGATGGGCAAATTCAGCTTGCTTTCCCTTGCATTTGAGATACGTATATGATCCTTCTGAGGTCATTCAGAATTAATTTACAGATGCATTTGACCTTCAGTTTCAAACCTGCATCATCCTGCTTCAAACTGCTTTTGCTTTCTTTTTGACTTGTCTGGGGGAAATGAGCAGTTCTGACAAATACTCACTGACATTACTCCCCAGGTCAAAGAACATCTTAGGTCTGTCCTCTTGGGTTTTTAAATAACAAAGGCTATTTACTCTACAGTTAGCAAATAGGGCATCTCAAGGATCCTTCTACTAATTCACTTTCTGAATGAAACAACTCTAATATCTTTTACACCAGTATAAGGGTAACATAGAAATGTTGACTGATGACTTCAATAACAGTATTTAGCTAAAATGATGTCCATGCTTACGTGGTAAAGGGTTCAGACTACATTTTTCCCTATTCTGTTTACGGAGCAAGACAATCACATTTTCTGTTAGACTATTATTATTTTTGTTTCATTTAGATCCATTTACCTTTAAATCAGCTTTTTGCCAGTTTTGCAACATTGTTTTATGGAAAATTGTTGTTATCAAATTGTAGAACATACACTTCATTTGTTTCAAATTAATTCAGGTACATTTTACGCTGCTTCTAGATAAAATAAGTATCAAGTAGAATAAATATTTTCTTCCATGTATTAAATCAGTCAGGTAGTTGGAAAATGTAAGAATAACATTATGAGCAAGTTTTACTGCATGATGTGTGGGACAGCATAATTAATTGTTCCCTTAAAGTTGCACCTATTGTATACTTTATGTGAGCATTACATGTCTAAGATTTTATTCGTCTTCTGTTCACTCTGATTTGATTGCACTGAAGCCTTTTATTGAAACGTAAATTAACAATGTTCCATTCTTTACTGCTTTATATAAACCAGGCTAATCATGATGGATGGGCAAATGTTTTACGTAAAAATATTACAATAAAATGCTTCATTGTTTCCAGTAATTCTCTCTGAAAGGAGCTACAGAAAGTGATATATTTATGGAGATAATAGATTAATGCACTTTATGATAGTTATTCTGTGCTGTATTTTTATATAAATCAGAATATTTTCTTAAAGAGCATAATAAAATGTAAACTATGTTACTAAAAAGTTAAAATGAATGCAGTAATATACAGCAAATATTATAACTTATCTTACTTTGTCCCAGACTTGTTAGATGAATTTGTCACCAGTTACCTCTCACAGTGTGATTAAATGACTGCAAAATAGCCTATGTAAATTGTCTATGACTGCATTGAATTAAGAAAACAATGCTATAGCTACATGTTGGAAGAGCTCAGGATTGGTCTAATCCTGAGTTCATCCCTAATGCCTTTGTATATAATAGGTTAATTTACTGAAGCGGTACAGACTGTTCACTTAGCAAAGTGAAAGTTAATTCCGTTTAGTAAATATTGTAAAGCGGTGTTTACTTTGAAAAGCCAATCATATGCAGAAAGATAAAAATAAAACTGAACTATTTTCTTTCACTAGTTAGATGATTGAAATGACCACTACTAAACTTAGTGAACGTCTATTTAGTAAACTAACCCCATGACTGCTATTGATGAGAACATGATCAAAGCTTAAACACAGAAAAAATGATTTAAATTTTTATTAAAGAAAGTCTTAAGAAAGGTTATCCTTCCTATACCTACCCACACAAGAAATGGGGGGGGGGGGGTCCTAAAAAAGAGATGAAGGCACAGACAGCACTAAAAACATTGTCCGAATACATATTTATTTATGCTCCCTCTACTGGCTATCTGGATTTCATTGTACTTACTCAGAAACCCTGATCAACAACTGCTAAGGTGAAATACTTGATTTACTAAAGAAGTAGAATAGCATTTATTTACAAAAGGAGTAGCAAATATTTATTTTGCAAAAAGTATGTTCACTTAGCTTAGTGAAAAAGATGATGCTCTGTTCACTTTAATTACCAAATCAAGTGATGCAGTCTATCAATAACAATAAACAGCCTGACTTTCCCTGTAGCATAGTTTTATTATTTGTTGATCCCACTATTTAGGGATACGTACAATGTTCAGCATTTATTCATATAGTAAAAATCTTAATTCCAAAAAGCAAAAAAAATAATTTTTGTAGCTGTTTAAAAGTTGTTAGCTGTAGTTAAGCTTTACTTTGTAAGTCATTTATGTAAAGTCCATCTAAATCTACAAGTCTATCTTACTTTACCCTTACTTTACCCTCTACACAGATTGACAATGTAGCTGGAGGAGTAAGTAGCCACCCTAAAACAAGAAAGGTGTTACTGTTTATCCCCAGGTGGGAATAAAGGAAAAAAGCCTAAAATAAGAATACTAATGCAGCCAAATCTAAGGACTAGTAAGTGGCAATATATAAAATTTTAGTTTTTGGGTTTACATATAAATGTAGCAAAAAGTAGAGAAGATTTTGATTGAGTAGAGAATGTTCACTTAGTTAAGTGGATAAAGTGAAGCAGGTTTCCCTTTGAATACCCAATCATAGGCAGAGGAATTAAAAAAATATATTTTGCCTGGCACATGACCAAATGACTAAAGTAAAAAAAATCGGTTTTACTTTATTAACTGAAGGAACTTTCTGCACTCCTATTTTGAATCAACCTAAATTTCTAAGCCTTAAAGAAAATGTATTGATTTCGGTCATTCTAACCTAGTAGATTTTAATTATTAGACAACAGTTACGCAAACCAGTATTATTAAAAGAGCAGGAACGAAATATGTAATGAGCACATGTAATGTCCCCTCCCCCCAGAAATAAAGTAGTTATATTCTAAACTATATAAAGAAATACAGATTTTAGGGCAAAATTACAGTGTCAGTGTAAATTCCCCACCCCCACATTAAAATTCACCTGTCCAGATCCCTGGCCATTCCATCCTCCATAGCAGCTATCACAAATAAGTATTGGCTGGTAACAGTAGCAGTGTCAATACAACACACTAGGCTGTGATGATGCTGCAGACTGGGTTTTTTATTTATTTTATTTATTTATTACAGGCATTTATATAGTTCCCACAATTTACGCAACTCTTTAGTGTACATTTGCATCTGCCCCTACCCTCAATGAGAAAGAGCATATAGGTTTCATAAACACAACTGTTGCTGGGGCGGCTGCAAAGCCAGAAATAAAGCAGCAGCTGTACTTCCACAGGGAGCTTACAAGTTGTTTTATATGCTTATCAGAGGAAAGAAAACAAATAAGGCCACTCTAAATGGGTAAGTGAAGAATAATAAACCAAAAGATTTTTTAAATATTGTGCCCAGAATTTAACTTTAAAAGGAAATTATCTAAAAGGGGAAAGTATACATGCTTAACAGCCAGTCAGAGTTTATCTTTTTTTATGCATTACAAAAAAACATGAAAAAAAAAGCTGATTTGTTGTTTTAGCAAACATGAAAAAATATATTCCTCAGCACTTAGATTTTTGTTGTCATATTCCTGCCATGTTACTCTTTTTAGATTGGAGCCCTGATGCAGGATTTTCTTAATGTCCGCTACTGAAAACCATGTCTTAATAATCCCAACCATGTCTTGGAAATCACAAAATATTATTTTTAACCCTTATGGCTAGCCTTTACCTTTGTATACAGTATTTTGTTGACCAAAACAGAGCATAGTTAACATTTATTAAAACTGTTTCTTTGTTATTAAATATAGATCTAAAAAAATCAATTTAAGTGTAACACCAAAAATGCATTTATTAAATGTAGCAAAATCAATCATCCTGCTGTATTGAAATTCTTCTAATAAAACTGAGTGAGGTGAATAAGTTGAAAACACAAGTCAACTCAATCTTTGCTATATTAATAATTACAAATAATTCTAAGTCTCAGTGGGTTTCTAGTGCTTCTTATTTAGGATACAAGTAGATTTCTCATCCAGTATCGCTAAAGGGGAAGTACTGCATCTCTTGTAAAAATATTTGAAATCTGTTATGATATATCTATATTTATTCCCGAATTCATGTACCAATGTTATTTTGTATTATTGTTTGAGAGGCTGTTGAGCGGCTTATTGCACATAAGTCAATATTTTATTTTGCCACCATTGTCCCTTGACAACATTTGGCCATGCTCAATGTCTGTCCATATGTTGTAAAATGATATGAATTTTGTAAATACTTGTGTTGTTCTGTCAATATAGTATCTATACACACTCAGTCACACTGCTACTGCTAATACAGTTATGTAGTTACCCTACAGAATGATTTTTGGCTTCATGCTGATGCTGCTGTACCTTGCTGTACAATAAGCTTGGCTTATCTTCTAATCGTATTAGAAGTTGGACTTTTACAGTCCAACTGGATCCAACTATTCTTCTACTAAAAACGACGGATATTTGTTTACTTTCACAGATAGAGAACAGATCAACTCTAATGATGATTGAATGTGCCCACGATTGATTGGCATGAGTGCAACCTGTTTGAAATTCAGAGAATCTGAAAATTTTCATGAACTGAGATGATGACTATGGGGAGGGGGGAGTCTTATAAG
Organism: Nanorana parkeri; assembly: GCF_000935625.1. Taxonomy (NCBI): domain Eukaryota; kingdom Metazoa; phylum Chordata; class Amphibia; order Anura; family Dicroglossidae; genus Nanorana; species Nanorana parkeri. Next base: position 129,945 of record NW_017308766.1, on the reverse strand, counting down.
TTAATTCAGGTGATTGTTAAGGTTAATAAGCAAACTATTGTCAAAAAAGTATTGAGAAGCTGCACATTGCCATGGAGATATATACTCTGATTGACCGCCTGGTACCCCAACTGGGTACCTCCGTTAGATATCAGCTTCCTCTCTTCTGGAACCCGAATTCCAGTGTCCTCAGCCCAAACCTGCCTAATTATTGGACAGAACCAATATATTGGGACAGAAAACTAAACTCCCAAAATAATAAAGATTTACCCCAAACATCAGACAACACCAATGTTGAAGTCACAGCACCATTTTTCACTGTTCCAAAAGTTTAATCAAATGTCAAAATGAACCGCCTCCCATTCCCAAAACCCCAATTATTCCAAAATTCTTAAAAACATACACTTCAGGTGTGTGTTTGGTATAAATTGCTCAGCGTCAACACAGTACATGAGCAGAGGCAGCAAACCTGAACAGGCAACAAATAGAGAGAGACAAAGCAGGTTTTATCTTGCAATAAAAATTAGAATGCATTAGCTGGGAGACCGTAACCTCAAATATTCTATAGAGGCTGGACAGTATGTAAGCTATTTTGTGAAGCCACAATTTACGAGGGAGAGACAAGGCAGGTTTTATCTTGAATAGAAATTAAAGTGTATTATCTAAAAGACAATAGCTATAATTTTCTAAACAATATGCAAGCAGTTTGCTTCAGCTGCAATATAAGAGAAAGTAAGAAGAGGCAGGTTTTAACTTGAAATAAATGTGTATTAACTGATAGATGATAGCCACAAATATTGTACAGTAGCTGACAACTATAGGTTTTATTTATAAACAATTCGAGCCGATGCATATGCGTTCGGCTCGGCTGAGCCGCTCGGCCATGATCGGGAGCTGTACGGGCTATTCACAATCTCTACTGAACCAAAGTGGTCCTGGAGCCGAAGCTAGCTGAAGGATCGGCCGAAGCTACGGCCAGATCCTTCGGCAGCTTCGTGAATAGACCCCATTGTCTTGTAAAAAAACAAACATAAAAATAAAGAATGTTCATTTTGGCATATATCTGCACAGAATTAACCTTCACAGATATTTGCAGGGGGACAGCCATTAAGCAGATATGAACAAATAAAGTGTCAACAAACTGTTCTGTCCTGATTAAGGACCTCCTGAAATCTGGCTTACATATGAAATACTGCACTACTGCACTGCTTTCTTCTGGGTGAAGGGCGGTTAGCAGGTAATGTGCTTTTGTCACACATGACCTTGCCAGGGGTCAGACACCTCCCAGTCTGAAGAGCTGTCAGCAGTTCGTGGTAGTGCCAATAGTGTGGCTCCTGCCCTCCATGCACACAGTCTTCAAATCAGCATGGCAGTGTTTAGAGATGTTGCATATGATCTAGGGCACTTTGGGCAGACTCCTGGTTCCAAAAAGATGGAAAATAAGACAAGGAGGGGCTAATTCCATGAGCTGGAATTGGAGCTGCTGTAAATCCAGACATTTTGCCAAACGTTTGTGGATGATTTTATGACATATTTTTCTTGCTGTAGAAGAAACAGCATCAGTTTAGGATAATTCTGCAGTGGTTCAAACTGTCACCTGACCCTCCCCAGCATGGTCCATGATCCTCTTTCCAGCTTGACATGGTATATCTTGTGCCTCTGAAATCCCTTGTGAGACTTCCTTCTATGTCAATAAAGGTCACAAATGTTGCAGCAGATGCAGAAGATGAATGTTGTGGCGGGAGGGATGATGAAGAAAGTAGACATGTGCGATTCGTTTGGTTCCGAATCGAAATTCGGACGAATTTTCGGAAATTCGGACATTCGGATGTATCCGAATTCCGAATTACAGACATAACGAATGCAAACGAATCCGAATTTCCATTTCCGAAATTCGGTAGCGGTAGTTCGAACGTTCGTTTCGTTTTCGGTTCTTATTCGTTTCTTATTCGTTTCGTTCGTTGGAGCAAAGTGACATTAGAGAAGGAGAAAAATATTTGTTCCCCCTCAAATGTCACGAACGAACGAAACGAATAAGAAACGAATAAGAACCGAAAACGAAACGAACGTTCGAACTACCGCTACCGAATTTCGTCCGAATCCGAATTCCAAATCCGAATTGACTTTCACACCCGAATCCCGAAAAACGAAATAACACAAATCCGAATTTAAAACTAAACTAATTTTTTGGCAGTGCACATGTCTAGCAGAAAGTATTGAATGAGACAGAGGAGGCATGTGGGCCTTTTGCTGCCAACTTGCCTCCATGAGTTCTTGATCCCTGTACTGGTGGACCAGTGCTGCCAGATTGATTAGGAGAGTTGTACCCTCCGGTCTTCTGCAAGCCGCACCTTCCCCTCGAAACAATCCTCCCTTGCTGCTGTTGTAGCTCTCCCTGAGAACTTTCCCCCTCTCAAACTAGTGGGACCCACAGGCAGTCTGCCACCTTATCATTCTTCTCCTCTGCATTGCTGGAGCCAAATTTGCAGTAAGATCCAGCTGCTGAAACATCACTGGTTATGCTGTTTGATGTCCCCAGATTGCTGTGTGGCTGAACTCTCCTCTTCCTTAGTGATCAAAATGCTACCTTCCTCATCCTCAAGATCTGAATGAAAGAATTCTTGTGCATATGAAAGCTCATGCTCCTCCAGGAAGTCAGTGATAATATGATCAAATAATTCCACTGAATCCTCCTAGCTTGTTTGCGGGGCTATGGCAGTATTAGCAGAAGAGGGAGAGGATAGGCAAAAGGGCGCACTTGCAAACTGGCTGCTCTGTGCCTGGGAAGAGGAAGGCTTTGTTAGCCATTCCACTGCCTGTCACTTTGCCGGATATATTGTTTTAATAAAGTGAAATTCCTAAACTTAATGGCTGCTATGACAATAAGGAGGAATAAATATATGTTGCTTTAGTGCACACTAGTTTACCAAACAAATATGTGGTGGTGCGCTGCAAAGAAATGGGCAGCTTTGCCAGTGTTAGCAACCAGCATACACTGCAAACCCTGATGTAAAAAAAGGCCCTACCAACAGAAGATAAAATATACTGTAACTCCCCCAAAAAACATACACCCTGAAACACTAAATCCCAACCTCATTTTTTTAGAACAAAATCAAAAACTACCCAATACTACTAACCCAATAAAACTAAAAAACAAGAAGTGTAAAGGGAGGAGTCACCCTCTAAACAACAACTACACTTGTTGCTGATATACACAAAATGGTAGCCCTAAAAGTAACTCTTGAATCTCTCAACACAGAAGGGGTACACAAGAATATGTAGCCCACCACACAATTTACAGTGATTTAGACTTTCTCTAAACTAATCCCACATTGAGAAATGGCTGCTGAGAACCCACCCTTTTAAAGTAAGGGGGCTGGCACATAACAACACAAAAATATTGGCCATTCTAACCCTGTTGACCACAGTTGAAAGTCTGGCAAAGAATTATAGCCACCCCTCCTTGCAAGATACCATGCTAATTTTGAAAGGCTTTTGGCGTGATCTGGTAAAGAGTTGGGTGGGGTACATGCTTGATGCGCTTCCCTTCCTGGCAACCCAAGCTGAATGCAGGGGTGCATGCTTGATGACCTCCCTTTCCTGGCCACCCATGTTGCATACACAGATAAGGGTCTGGTTGGAATATTAATGGGAACACCAAGCTTTTTTCCCCATTTGTTGAAATAAATGTGAATTGTTATTTATACACAAAAACTGACTTTGAAATTACACTTTATTCATGTTTTAAACTATTAACATACATCACTGAAGGGGCCTTAGTGGTGCATGATATCACTACTATGGGGACGGCTGTGATCAGAAAGCCCTGCTTTGATCTGCAAAGCAGGCCTATTTAACTTGGAGTTCTGTTTTAAGGTGATCCTGGAAAATATATGAAAAGGAGACAAGAGCTCCTCCTGATGACTTCATATGAAAATACATAATATTCACGTACAGTATATCATATGTATCTGACTAAAAAAAACATTTAAAACATATTGTTTTTTTTAGTCCTAGCTGGAGTAAATAATGAAAATATATACAAGTTACTTTATATGCACAATATGTTTGAATTTACAGACTGGTTTT
>NW_017308766.1:105749-125807 GCF_000935625.1 Nanorana parkeri | reverse complement strand
CATGCAATGTCCACACATGTGCAATTTGGCACCATATTCTTTTATGGAATTGGTAGATGGATTGATTTGTATCTTTCTACCAGCCTTCTAAAAGCCTTTGGGGCTGGATTGTGCAGGTGCAGCAGTAAATCTCAGAGGTATGTGAATCTTGGTAGGTATAGCAAATCAGGGAGCTACCCTGGTTATGGGTATTGGGCCAAAAGGTTAAGGAAACTGCAGTGCAATTATTACTAAACATAAAAGGGAGTGCATCATAACATCATTCCAGATTCTCAATCAATAATTAAAAAAACAGCAACAAAGAATATAGGTGGGATTTGCTAAAGCAAAAAAAAAGGTGAAGCTGTGTTTTCTTTGAACACCAGGTCATGTGTGAATTTTTTACTGGGTTATTAACGTGAACACAGTTTCCACTTATTTCCCAACTTCAGTGAACATTTACTTTGCTAAGCAATCAGTCTCTATTCCTTTAGTAATCTCTATATGTTCCATTTAATGGATTGAATGATGAGCTTACCATCAAATGTCACATAAAATAAATCAGTAGTTTATTTCCACAGACTTTATATACAAGCATAATTCTTATGGGCTGTCTTCAAAATACTAACAGGGCTATTCACTGGAAAGTGAGCTGAATTGGAGAATTTTTCAAAATCAGCTATTTTAGCTTAGATTGTTCTCTTCTTCTGCTGTCTCCAAGCTCTTTACTTCAGTAGTTCTTGAAGCTGATGTTGCAGTAAATTGCAAGGTCCACTCAAATTACCCAGATGCCCTCCCCCCTTTACAAATTACCTGCTGATTCATAACTACCCCAGCTTCTGTATCTCTGGGCATGTCACCAGCCTACCGGAAAGATTCCTGGGGACTGCAGGGCAAATCTTGATAGATGACACTCCAGTCCATTGCAAGATGTTTTTCTCCTGATATTTCAGCTGCTCTGTATTGCCCAGGATCTAGCTGGAAGAAGAGTGATGCCATCCTCCCCTAGACATTGCACGTGGGAGATGGGGGTGCGGCAAGTATAAACACCTTTTTCTTTACAGATGAATTTTGCACCTACTAGTAGTAGGTGATTTGTTTAAGGGGAAGGGACCCTGACAGTGTAAGCAGACCTCGCATTTTGTTCTAGAACAAAATCACATGAAATCTAATTCCTGGCTTGACAACTGCCTGACCACACAAACTGTATTCCACCTTTTGTGTGTGAGGAAGATCAAGCTGTAAGGTCAAGCTGTTGACAGACAGCGAATATCAGACTTTAGGTGATCTCTTACCCCCCGAAACATTCCAGCTAAACTGTCAGATTCAGAAAAAATAAGTCAAGCTTAATAAGGGAAATATAAACTGTAATAAACTAATAAACATGCAAAGTTATAATGATTGAACACTATATTTAGATTTTATACATGCACCCAGTTGTGATTGGTTCTCTTTATATCTCCTCACTGGGCATAAGAAATCTAGAATTTTTAAATTCAAATATGTGGTTTGAGTTAATAAGGAAGAACAAAGAGCAATGTTTTGCAATAACCCAGTTGTGATTGGTTCTCTTTATATCTCCTCACTGGGCATAAGAAATCTAGAATTTTTAAATTCAAATATGTGGTTTGAGTTAATAAGGAAGAACAAAGAGCAATGTTTTGCAATAACCCATATCAGTGAATCAAAATTCACCTTTCACCCCTTCAGAGCAGTCCAAACACTTTTTTGATTGCTGTGTGCTGCTCTATTTTTTAATTGCTTTTTGCTTTACTGAAAGCCTTGATTTCTATAAAATTAAATATTATCTATGATTAATGCTTTTTTAAATAGAATAATGGCGCTGATAGACTCCATCCATTGATATGGTTGATTTGAGCTGTAAATGAACAGGTAGGGATTGTTGGCAGAACAGACAGGCAAGTCTCTTCTGCCTAAAAGATTCTCTCTCTTTCTCCACCAGCTTTTTTCTATCTTTGTGTACATTGCCCAGAAGCGCCAGCCATGGAAATGGTGGCAGCAGTGCTGAAGACCGAAGATAAATCTGATGGCACTGGAGAAGGGCATACTTTAAAGGTAATGGGCGAAAAAAAACCCAAAAAAAACAAGGTGGTTTATTTCCACTTTGAAATAGATGTAAACCCTAACTTGTGGCATTTAGTTTGCTTAAAAGAGAGCCAAAGATAACATTTCTTTTATCTTTAGTCCTCTTTTGGGTCACAGACATACATTTACTAATGCAGTCCTGTGACCTAAACTAAGCATTTAGCAGGATATTGCTCACTATATGCTGACAGCGCAGAGCCGCACTTTAGCCAGGAAAGATCCTGACAATATTGTTAGGGTCCACTCTCTTGCCTGATTTACAGCTGGCTCTGCTTCTCTAGAGCCAGAACCAACTGTCCCTCCATTGAGTGCTGGAGGAACAGAGAACGGAGATGGGAATCCCTGTAGGAGCAGTGACTGACAATGAGCAGTGAGCAGGGAGAAGACCATGAGCTGAGTGATCAGCGGTTCATAATCGCACAGCTCTTGATTTATAGAGCTGGCATGTGACATCTGCAGTGTTACACACCAGCTCTAAGTATTGGGAATGGTACATTTTACTCTCCCAATACTTATCCTTTAAGCACTGTGTATCATTAACAATGCCCTACATTTTTTTAAAAATACTTTTTTTTTGGTATTTCAGTGCTGCTGATCTTCTGCAGCTTCTTTTAGCCACTTATAATTTAAATGCACTCCAGAAATAGCGTTCTCAGGGCAGGGTCCCTGATGGTGACAATAGTGGACCATGTCTGTGTAATGTGTTTTAAAACTTGTAGTCTTCATCAGAAGCCTCAGTGGCAGGGTAACAAAATGGGAACATAATTGGGTGCAAGCAACAGAGCATTGTCACACTATAAAAGGAAAAGCCTACAGAAGGACCTTTATCACCAGGTATTATTTGAGCAAATGCTGCAAAGTTTAAAAGACTGGAAATCATTGAAAATTACATTAATATGAGATTTTAACGATAGAGTGAACATATATTTTACAGACACAATTACACTTTTTAAGGGCCTATTTCCACTGTTGCATTTAGAAAAAACAATGCATGCATTTTGCTTCCGATTTTCATGTATTTTGCTTCTGGTTTCAATGCATTTTGCTTTCAGTTTGTATGGGTTTCTCTTCCAGTTTGCATGAGTTTTGAGGTCTAATTTGCATGCATTTTGTTTCTGATTTGTGTGGATTTTGTTTTTGATTTGTGTGGATTTTGATTCCAATTTGTGCTTGTTTTATCTGGGTTGTATCTGTTTTATTTATGGCCTGCATTCATTTTTGCTGTCAGTTTAAATTAATTTTGCCTCCAGTTTGTAGGCATTTGGCTTCCGTTCTGTATGCATGCTGGGCTATTGAAAACAATGAAGAATACAATATTATTGACCCTTGTTGAATCTAGTTGTTCAGTTTCATTTTTAGTTATGTGAATACTAAAGCAGTTGAGAACCCACACACAATAAAATGTGTGAACATTCACTTCAATTATCCAATCATGTGCAGGAACAGGAAGTGAACAGAATTAGCTTTTCACATGATTGGATAATTTCAGTCAATATTCACACTTTGTTGTCCTTCACCTAAAACTGATAAAACGTATTTTTTCGCTGAGGAAATCACAGGACAGGGTTTTGATTCACATAGGTTAATAGGATGGAGAGGCTCTGCACTGGTTGATGATGTCTGTGCATAGGCTTAAAAAAATAGCAGTGTGTGCAATTTTATATGTCAACTATCATTAAAACCTATCTCCAGAGAAGAGAGGGTTAACTGCTCTTTTATGTCTAAGGGAACTGTGTAAGGGCTTTTACTCTCCTGATCCTCGCTCTCCCAGCTATCAACGATCATCTCATCTCCCCTGCTACAATCCAGCTTGTCCCTCTGCATCCTTGTATATAATGAGGGGTTATTGGCCCTGCATTGTATTTCATCACCTTAGTGGGACTCGGACTGTCGAAGGGTAGGAGAGAAAAGGCTGTGTGTTCCCAACTGCAAGGGGAGTTTTTTTTCCTAAGAAGATAGACATTATACAAATGATTGTTCTGAACAATATAGAAAATATAGAATACTGGCTAACATTTACTATTGCTGCCACAATTATATGCAGATTCTGCTCAACACATGAAGCCTCATTTCTTTGTTTCTCTGAAAGTGTGTAATAGCTGTGACATTAAAACCACACACGTGCCAGTGGAATAAAACAGCTTGAACTCCATCTACTGCAAGCCAGTGTGCTGCCCTTGGAGTAATTTCTGCTGAGAGTTTATCACTACAGAGTGGGAAATGGCTCCGGCTGATCACACGCAGTCTATCGCATACTGATGGAGCCTGGCACATCAAATGCAAGCTATCATTTCCTTAGCTGAGTTTCTAGACACTGCGCAATAAATGGCTGAAATACCACTGCGGTGGACTCCTATATTTTCAGAGGAATTTCAATAACCCTAAACACCCTAAGCATTTTCAGCCCCCCTCCTCTATCACCCATACTCCAGGGCTGGATCACAGCTGTGAAATATCGAACGGTTTGAGAGGAGCATGAGGAAGCCCGCAGCTTGCAAACAGAATATCAATGTGTGACACTGGCAGGTCTGTGAGATGGTTATGAGCTGTTCATAAGACCCCTGCTGCAGAATGTAATCTAATCTTTGTGAAATGAAGCTAAAAGTGTCTGTGAAATCCCTTTTTATTGCATTAACAGTTTCGACCCAGCTGATAGGTACGCAAATGTACCCACTACTAGGTTAGAGGCATCATGTAGATAAAAATCATGCTGTTTTAGAAAATCTGAACAACTCAACTCGTCTTTGGGTTCCATTCAGTTCTTGTATCTTGCCTTCTTCCTTCAAGTCTCTGCTATTCTCATATGCTATCAGGTCTTGTATTCTGCATGCCGTCATTATAGAATACTGTATATGCTGTTTAAAATGGTCTTTACATTATACATTTTGCTAAAGGCATTCATTCAAACTTAATGTACACCTGTCAGGAAAAAAAAGGCCAACCAAATGGATGACTACAATACAGGAATCCAGACGTATCTGCGTGTACCCCCCAAAAACTGTCACATTCTAATCTGCAATATTCTTTTTACTCTCTGGCAATGTTAAACGCTGACTTTCCGCCTCCGACTTCCCTCATCTTCTTATTGGTTTATCATTATGTTTGGCTGCCTCCTAGCAGTTACAAAGAGATTTTGACAATTTAAGTAATGTTTTTTTTCCAGACTGGTTAATATAACTGATGAATGTTTTTAGCCAATCCCTTTTGAAAAAAAGTATTAATGAGTTAATGAATATGATGAATTTTGGATCTGACATTGTTTCACACCACAAAACATATGGAATCAAATAGCAGGGGAAAGGGGAATTCACTCAGTGAATAATAATTAGTAATGAGTTAGCCATGTAAAATCTACTCTGCTAGGGAATTCTTGAGTCTCAACCTGTCTTGTTTCAAATGTTGATTTTGCAAAAATACAATTTTACAAGGCTTTAAAGCTCCATTTACATCTAAGCATTTTGTTGCTCAAATGCTTGAGCACTGCAACGCTCAACAAGAGTAATCCCTTTTTTTCAATAGCCCCTGTTCACACATGAGCATTTTGTCGCTTGTTGCAAAATGTCTGTAGCTTGAAAAAGTACCTGAGCTTCTTTTCGAACAAAGTCAAGCATTTTGCTCCCAATAGACTTCATTTGGAGTCCTTGGCGGCCGGGAGCGGGAGGCTCCCAGAGCGCCTGGGAGAGTTGTTTTTTTTCGTTTTTTTTTACAGCAGCAGAGCCGCCGGACAATATGAAACTATTGGGCGGAGCTAGCTGTCACTGCTAGCTCCAAAGAAAAAGAAAAAGAAAAAATAGCCACAATCGTTTTCTATTTACTTTGTTACGTTTTTTCACTCTTTTTCTGTTCTGCTCGGTACCTCTGAGGGACCGAGCAGAACAGCGGAATGCCGCTCGGCGGCATTCGGCTATTGAGCATGTTCGGCCGACCCATAGCCACACGAAGCAAGCCGATGTACGGCTTATTTCAGCCGATGTACAGCTGAAATTAGCCGTACCAGCCTGAAGTGAATAGTCGAACAGTGTTCGGCTCACTTCACTTCAGATCGGTCATTCACTCGGCTGCCCTCGGCAGCTTCGTGAATAGACCCCATAGTCACTAGCTTTGCATTGCCTAAAAATAAAATGCTCATGACTGAAAAACTTGGGAAAAAAGCCAGTACAAACACTCCCAAAAAAACTTTGCATGTGTAAATGGGCCTAAAGGTAAAAAAGAAAAAAGTTACTTGCTCCGCTTACTACCCTTTACCTTACATCTATTTCAGACCTTTACATGTGTGAACAAAAAAGTGCACATACAAATATGGAGGGAATTGTATTTTTGCCAGTAAGGCATTTCAAATCTTATTTAGCATATTTTATTACGGCCATGCAAGGGAGGGCAGAGGAAAAAGAAAGAGTTGGGGTTAATTCTCCTTCCAAACCCCTCTGTATGAGGCCAGGGAGTACAGCCTACAATAAAAATGACATGACTGTGCTGATGCGACCTTTCTCCATGCTGTCAAATTGTAGGTCTGTTTAAAGGAACATAGCCCACAACACTCCTCCTGAACAAGCATTTGTTTGCTTCTGAACTGCTTTTCTTCTCATACTAGTGGATGTAAATGCAAAAGTAACTTAGAAGCAGCTCAGAGCAACTCTTTGAGTAACTTAATGACAAATCAAAGCAACACAAAAGCAAACTAAAACAACTTAGTTTCTCAGCAGTTTCTCTAAAACACCTAAAAACATACTTCAATTTCAGTTACTTTTGAGTCTGCTGCTCATGTACATGATCCCTTAAATAGTCATTGGCTGCTTATCATTGTTTTTACAAGAAGTCAAGCTTTTAGATGGTTGAATTAATCAGGTTAGAAGATTAGAAAGGTTATTTAACAAAAGGGTTTGGAGAAGGCAGGAGAAGTGAATAGCCTATGGGTGGAGACTCTGTCTCCACTCATAAGCCTTCAAAATGGGGTCAATTGATTTTCAAAGTGCAGGCCCCATATGCTTGCATTAAGTTCGAGTTTGAATTAAAACTTTTTCGATGTTCTAAAGTTCGAATTCGACCCAAACAGGGGGGTGTTCGGCCCATCACTGTTATGTATGCATCATATGTCAAAATTCATCCTTGCAGACAGATCCCTTTCTGTTATCCAAGATAAGCTGTCAAAGTTTAAGCATCTTTAGCATCCTCTGTTTAATGAGGAATTGTTTGGTGGATGAGTCAACCGCAAACACACTGGGTTTGCCTCAAACTCATTGTAGACCCAAACTTGAACCTTTTCCCAAATGATGAGTGCACTATTTTGTGATCATATAATGAATGGATACTTGTGCACATTTTTTCTGAGGCTTGGTAATGGCAGACTGAAGATATATTCCTAATCCGTCCTTACTCTTTCAACATACTGTACTTTACTATGTTGTCAGTCCCAACTTACTTGTACACTTTAATTTTGCAGATTCCTAAGCTATCAACCACTATGTATGTAGATGCTGCTAAAATTAGCAAATACATCACATAATAAAAGGCATACACAAAAATGTAAGTTATTAGAAAAAATAAGTAAGCTGTGGGTATAAGGGCCCACCACTACTGTGTGGATGTATTTGGCAGCTTTGTGCTACTTTGTGCTGCTCTAAATAGAGCAATTGTAGCTAAATACGATGCATTTAAAGGTTGATGTAATGAGTGAAAAAGTCTAGCAGAAGCTGAGAACACATATAAGGCATATAGGGGAGGGGTAGCCATGTACACAAATCTACATGCATTTTGGCAATATGCACACAAGGAGGACAAATTACCTAGTCTGCTTCCTAGGTGCAGGAACTAGTATGCAGCTCTAGGGTCAAAGACCAGTGGCTAATAAAGATAAGCAAATATGAATTGCTGATGCCAATCCATCTCACAGATCATACATTTGCATAACTATGGCTAAAATCTAAAGAGTAAAGCTGCTTCAATCAAAGATAAGCTCCATTATGACATGGTAGATTATTGTAGGAGCCAGACTGTTCTTTGTCTGAACTACTAAATAGGCACCAAAACAAGTCAATAAAACAAACATAGTTAGGGCTGGACAGTCCACACTAAAGTGATATTTTAGTGAAACATGGACCCTGATCCATCAGACCCTAGTTTCTTATATGTTTTGTATACTTCAGCACTGGGATTTCCCTGCTACCATTCTTGATTCTTGTTTATCTCCCTTTTTGGGGAACTTTTTCGGGAAGTTCTTACCTATCCGTTCTGTTGCATTACCCATGATATAAAATCCAACAGGCAGTTGGCCACCAATATCATAATGGGCACAGCAGTGTAGACCCAGGAGGTCAAGGACAGATGTCTCACCAATAGAGAGCCTAAGAGATATAGGAAACAGCTAGATTGTACACATTTCAGTTTGGGAATGCTGGACCATTTCAAGGTTGATCCATGAGAGGTTTATTTGTTGGAGAAAAGAAATTGTGAATACAAGTGCAGCTGTTAGCAGTGACAACCAATAATGTATCACATTCCATTTAATATAAAAATTAAACTAGAATTATAAACACAACTCCATTCCTGCTCTCATTTTCTTTTTACCAGTTTTAGTTTATCATTCCATTTACAATTTAATGAAAGCTGTCGATTTTTGCTTATTAAATGAAAGTGTTTACAGCTATAAATCAGCTGACTCAAAATGGAGGAAAAATGTAAAGCAAAACATTGTTCCTGGTCTATCAGCCCCTACGGATAAAAGAAAATGAGAATAAAAGTGCAGCCATTACCAGTAGCAGGCAATCATGTATCACATTTCATTTTTAATCAAAATTAAGCACAACTCAATGGTTGAACTCGATGGACATGTGTCTTTTTTCAACCTGACTAACTATGTAATGCAATTTGGAGCAATTTCAAGCAATTTCAAACATTCAAACATATGTAACCTATTTAAAAAATTATTATTGAAACTGGGTTAGTTATAGAAAAACTGGATGATTTAAATGGGATTGGTGGGATAATGTGTTCTCTTACCCACCCTCATTTAAGATTATTGGGAGTTGAGAAAGGCATGCTGGTTTTGTGCTTACCTCCACTGCTGACAGCCATAACTTGTTGAGGAGGAGAAGAAGGATAAAGAGGATAAAATGTAGTAGGCTGGGTGGCGAATGTAAGGAGGGATGTGTGGGCTTAGACAGAATAGTACTTCTTTAAGAGACTGGAAACGTCTACATTAAAACCACTACTTATAAAAAAGAAAGCAAGAGGGACTGCTTATTTCTCAGTTTGTGTCTAAAACAGCATGAGTTAAGCATCAGATCTTTAATAAGCTGTATATTCTAGGATATTGCTCTGGAAACAAAAGCCATCAATTTCACATACAAGGCTAGAGTGAAAACAGAAAATTTCCTCCCTCTGCCCTCCCTGCTCTAGGCACGCACTACTTCCCAACATAACGTTCTGTCTGGTCCAATAGGTTTCTAAATTACCCACCAAAGCTTATTATTTTGAACACGGCTGGTGGTAATGAAGTACGTTGCCAATGATGCGTTGTTATGGCCCTTCGATATCCCTGGAGCATTGTGAACATACATTTATGATTACTGCTGAAATACATAATGGCATGAATAAACAGTTTAATCTAATATAAATTCCTGTAAAGATAGCATTAGCAGCCTCTGCTGAAACATAATGACAAAGAGAGAAAAAAAAAGCCTTAACTAATGTAAGACAAGGGTCCTATCTGATTTGCCATAATGTAATGCTGTCCTCGATAATTGTGAACCAGAACAAAGCATGTTCTGAGCAACAGAAGGAAAACAGTGAAATGCCTGAGAGTTCTATGATCTATATACTTATGTATACAGTAGTTATATCATATAGTAGTAACTTTCTCTTGTGTTTGTTATGTTTTTTGTGCCATCATTGCTATTTCTCTGATCGTTATTTAGCTCCATATAACAGACCATAACCTCATCTATAAATGACAATGGAGTATTCCTGCGTTCTTTTGGCTACTTAATTCAGCACAGGATGCAGGAACTACAAATATTGTCTTGTATAACCCATATCAGCAGCTTGGAATGACAATTTTTTTTACAAATATTCAACATAAATTTGTTGTGACATATAAAAATATGCGTACTGTTCCTACCCCTAAAAACTTGTTTTGACAGTAATTTGGTAACCACACGATTTATGTATCAGGTACTAGTACCAATATTTTGCTTTCGGTACTCACCGATACCGAGTACCGATACTAGTGCTTCCGCTGGCATGGAACCAGCTTCCCGGGCAATCAGAAAAGCCAGGCGGCATGTGTTTTGGCCGGCTCGATTGTGATTGGCCAGGAAACCGGCTTCCCAGCCTATCAACATTAAGCCAGCTGTTTGTCCAGCTCGATAATTGGCCGGGAAGCAGGCTTCCTTCCAATCAGGGAAGCTGATTGGCCAGGAAGCCAGCTTCCTTCCTTCCAATCAGGGAGGCAGGTCATTACTCACCACTAGTGATGGGCTGAACAGGCCCGAGTTTGGTTCGAATTTCGAACCTTAGAACATCCAAAAAGTTTTAATTCAAACTCGAACTCAATGCAAGTCTATGGGGGTAGAACTTTCAAAAACAATTGTCCCCTTTAAGCGGGCTTATATATAAGTTATTGGCCATAAAAAGTGTATGTGGATCTGGGTACTGCCCTGGTGGACATGAATCAATGACATGAAAAACTTGTAAAAAATACAATTTTTAAAGGAGCAGTGATTTTAACATAACTTAAAGGGTAGCAATAAAAATGAAAAATGTATTTAATTATCGTGTCTGGGGGGTCCCCTTAACCTGCCTGTAAAGTGGCAGATCTGTACAATGTATAGAACCTGCTGCAGCAAAACTGACATTTCTAAAGAAAAAAAATAAGTTTCCTATCCCAAACAATACCATACCCTTTAGGTCTGGTAGGAATGTTAGGAGGGACCAAATGTTTTTTAAAAAAGCATGGGGTTACCCCCAAACCCCCTGTGGTCAGGTGCAATGCTTTAGCCAATCAGGGCTCACCAGGTGCCTTGTGCGGGGTGTGCGCGGCGTGCAAATAGCCATCAGTACACCCGGCCAGTTTGTGTGTTCACCGAACACACAAACTGCTGATGTTCGAGTCGAACTCACGTTCGGCTCGAACATCGAGCCCAACCCTGCTTGCCACCCGGCTTCCTGATTGCCCAGGAAGGCAGCTCCATGTTGCCCTATGGTACTGCCGGTCAGAGGAATATTTACTCTGACTGGAAGTTCCGGTATTGAGACACAGAGACGCAAGGTAAGTCTATGGACGCGTGCACCCACATGCAGACACCGCTGGATCGGAGGGACAGAGCAGTCAGCGCTGGATCGGAGAGCCGCCGCACCGCTGGAGGGACACATGAAAACACGGTATAAAGAAGAGGAAGATCAGAATAAGAGACATGATTTAAGGTAAGTGCTAACATTTACATGGGGGGACATTTTTTTAACTTTAATGTCACTTTAACTAAACCTGAGATTATAGTCCATCCCAAGAACAAGTTTGGAGCGGTGGCTACTTTAAGACACCCACAGTGACCATGGGGAACAAAAGTAGCCACCCTCCAGAAGGAAGGTCAGTGTCAGTAATAATTCAGAGATAATTTGTGGATCTATAGCAGATAGAGTGATAAACAAATAAGGTAAATTTTTTATTAATAGGGTACTTCAATGCATTTTTTTAAGAATTAATTCCTGGGTTTAGTGTTACTTTAAAGAAGAACTCCAGGAAATGCTTTTATTAGCCCTTGAAGTGGGGGCTACCACAGCACTGCAAGGATTAAGTGCTCGTTTTTGTGTAGATTAAAAAAAATTATACTCACCCAATGATCTGAACCAGCTTCTTCTTAGACTGGTCCTATACACAGTGTACTGACATGAGGATCCAGAGTAAGTTTTCAATGGTGCTGTGTAGGAGGAGACAGGCTGGAGGGAATGTTGTGACAGCTAGCCAGCTTTGAGCTTCGGGTGAGTTTATCTTTGTTATTTTTGCCCCTAGACACAAACAAGCACTTAACCCTTGCAGTGTGGGGGTAGCCCCACTGCAAGGGTTAAGAAAGAAAGTTTCTTGGAGTTCTTCTATTATGGATTACACAAGATGTACTCTATAGTTTGGTTGCACACGTATACTCAGGTGAGGTCTGATACATACTTGAAAAACTGTTTCAGGGGACTGAACTACATTATTTAAGGATGTGACACCTTCAGTTTATCTATGTGTTTAGCTTGATCAGTGACAATGCTTTGCCTCTGGTCATTTTTTAAAAGTTAACCAGCTGGATAACTGACCAGAAAAATGTATTTGTGCATGCTTATATGACTAACGATAACTCAATATCTAAATTTACATTAGCAGTTTTGTAGAAGATTTGTACCAATCACATAATTGCTCTCCTTTTAGCATTTTGTTGCTGGGAAACAATCAACTGTATTCAGGGCCAGATTAACATAGGGGCAGGTGGAGCTCCCGCTCTAGGCCTGCCCCTGCAAATAGGCATATTAGAGGGCCGCTTGCTGGGGCCTCACTGGGCCATAATAAGGAGTGAGCGGCCATTTGAGCATAGAGCCGCATCTGCTGCGGCCGCAGTCGCCAGTTCCACTCTGCATACCCTTGGTGAGAGCCCGCACTGCCCACCTGAGAGCCCGCACTGACCACCTGGAGCCTGCATTGACCACCCAGGAGCCCCTAACGATCACCTGGAGCCCACACTGACTACCTGGATCCCACACCACCACCTGAGAGCCCGCACTGACCAGCTGGAGCACGCACTGACCACCTGGAGCCTGCACTAACCACTGGAGAGTCACACTGACCACCGGAGAGCCGCACTAGCCCCCTGAGAGCCCGCACTGGCCACCTGAGAGCCTGCACAGTCGCCTTAAACCCTGCACTGCTCTCCTGAGACCCTGGAGACTTCAGGCCGCGAACCCGGAGCAACACAGGGTATGAAACTTAATATTATTCTGCATTGCTGTATAAAGTATTGCTGGGATTTGTAGTCATCTGAAGCCGGTGCCATTCTGCGTTGCTTTATAATGTATTGCTGGGATTTGTAGTCATCTATTGTTGGTGGTATTCTGCATTGTTCTGTAATGCATTACTGGGATTTGTAGTCCTCTATAGTTAGTGGTATCATTCTGCATTACTGTATAATTTAAAGCTGGGATTTTTAGTCCTCTTTAGCTGGTGGTATTCTGCATTTCTGTGTAATGTATTACCAGGATTTGTAGTCCTCTATAGTTGGATATATTCTGCATTGCTGTATAATGTATTTTTAATTCCTCTACAGCTTGGAGTCAGTGGCAGATCTACGAGGGATGCAGCTGCAACTGGGCCCTGGTGCTCCACCATTGACTCCAGGCTGTAAAGAGACTACAAATCATAGTCAGGACAGAAGGAAGAGGGCGCTGGTGACTGCTGCCATTTCTTTATAAAGGCCCATTAAAACCCTCAGCACCAGGCTCGTGATGCTCTTAATCTGGCCCTGACTGTAGTCATTAAGAGTGGTCCATGTTGGAGCAACTGCAGTGGTTTGTAGCTGAGTCACTGAGCAACTGATTTTTTGCAGCATTTGGAGCTACCTACAGATTCGGTATGTAATCATCTTCTCCAATGCAGTTGTTAGTGACGATGGCAAACCAGCAGTATGCATCTGCATACATAAATAAGGGTAACAATTACATTTACACAGGTTTTTTGTTTTTTACTTTTTTTACATTTTTGTTCACATGTTGGGAGGCTTATCTTCAGTCATGGTTCAGTCAGTGCATTTGACAACCTCCTGTGCACTTTTTTAGCAATAGGTTACCTATACCAGGGCTCTAGTTCACAACAATGACTTGCTTATTGTCAGCAACCAGTATATCACTACTGCAGCAATATGATGTTTTGGAGTGGCAGGGCAGGGACTGCAGTTATCTCTTCCCTATTCCAAATTGACCTAAGGAACCCACTGTAGCAGGGTCAGAAATTTCAGACCTCTGCTATCACTGCAACTATGATTTCCAGCCCAGGACCCTTTCTTTCCATTTATCATTTTAGAACCAAGTCTATAGTGAATCATGTTATGCCAAAGATTTAACTTCCTTTAAAAGGTTAATTCAATGATGAATTCCAGTTAACGATAACAATTCTATTTTATGTGACCCTCCCCCATACAGTAAGGGTTAATAGCTTGTTTAGTCTTGGGTGTATGTATAGTAGAATTACCTTAGCTTATCCCTATCTCCCAAAGGCTTATAACATCAAATGATAGCAAATCTTCAATTTGCGTTCTGCTTTAAGGCTATCAATTAAGCAGCAAAAAGCCATGGAAGGTATTTCAAATGCCTATGAGGCATGTTAAAAAACACTTTGTCTGACAGTACTCAGACTTTGCTATTCTCTAGCAGGCGTTTTCCACTATACCTGTTAGCAGTGATTTTATAAACAGCAAAACCAACATAAAAACATAATGTGCTAAAAGAAATAGAATTGCAAAATAAAAAGGTGTAACATGGGACAAAACATAGAGTAGGAAAAAGCAAAGAGGTTTCATAAGACTGACATGATAAGGACAGTGTCAAGGGTTTGTGCTAGGTTGAGTTAAATGAATGTTGAAGTTAGATGGATACCTATGGCTGATAATGGGTCATATACCAGCAAGAGTGGGGAAAAATGGAGTAAGAATTGGTGGCTTAACATTTGGCAATTTCTGCTGCTTGAAGTATTAAAGGGGGGTTGTAAGTCAGGTATTCAGTAATGACTCTCTGTAATGTCTTCCTTATATTGTAAAGCGCTGTGCAAACTATTGGCGCTATATAAATCCTGTATAATAATAATATAATAATATTCTTCCATTAAAAACATGTGCGCTAATGGCAAAAGTAGTAGAGCACTGGGCATAACTTTATGGACTGCAGGCCCAATATATCCCTGTGGTAATTAAAACATTAACTTTGGAATTGGTACTTGGTAACACAGATAACCAGTTAAAGAGCTTCATAAATGATTGCCTCTTGTTCATGTGTATCTGTTCTTTTATGACTGCAAAATATTGTGATATAGAAATGGATTATTCATTTTATATGTGTGTAATCCCAGTTATCTGAAAACAAAATATTCAGGCAATAGAAAACACATTTGAGGTATAGGTTGTGGTCCACCCAATGATCCTTATACTGACTAGGAGCAGCTCACCAGGTTGTATGCATGGAATTAACCAGGTGATGTGGCCTACAAACCCAATGAGTTTGTTCTTATTGATATGTAATATTTACATTGCAGTCTTTAGATTTTTTTTTTTCTTGAACAGCTTTCAGCCATAGGTAGTGGATCAAACATTCTTGCTTACTTACTCACAGTATCTTGATTTTTCATAAATTTCTAGTTGGACAAAAAAAATCTAATAAAGGATGGTTTGTTGATCTCATAAAGAGATTTCACAGTATACTCTGCTAAACACTTTGCAAGCAACCCTTTAAATAAGTATTTTTTTTTATTTTATCTTAGAAGACCCCAGCATCCCTATATATCCTTAATAGCTGTTTAAATACACTTTAAAGAAAAACTCTTAGCAAAATTATTCTTAACCCTTGAAGTGGTGCTACCCCCTGCCCGCATGGCCAAGTGTTAGAAAATAAAAAGGTTATACTCACCTAAACCTCACAGCAGGCTGGCTGTTAGACTGATTCCCAACAGTCTCTCTCCCCCTCTATTCCAGTGGTCTAAAGTCCTGTGATTTATCATGTCCTATACAGTGTATAGTACGTGAGGACATCGAGGGACCTTCCATCACTGGCGCTATTAATCCAATCTACAAGGAATAATCTTGAATAATCTTAAATAAATTGTGTTAGTAATAAATATTAAAAATAGAAAAACCGTGCAGCTTGCCCACTTTAGGAATTTATTTATTGTTAGTTCTACTACTAGCGTGGTGTACCACCTTCATCCAAAAATGATTTATTGCATTTGAATAGGTAATATTAACCAGTTAAATCCATAAAGTGTGCACTCAAACCTAATCTGTACTTCTTCTGCTAAGGCATTTACTACTATTGTGTGAATAGTTTGTATCCCTTGAAATTTTGGTATTCACAGTACAGACACATAAATAAGAAGAGAAAAGGGCAACTTCCTACTAATTCCCTTGGAGCCATACCAATTTTTAGTTAGACACTTGCAGTTAAAATGAACAGACGTGTTCTGAAAATAATGTAATGAAAGCACTCCATATTAATATTTGTCCATGTTCAATAATTAAAGTTTTTAAACACATTATAAAAATATGCAAAAGATCAATTTGACACATTAAAAACATGTAAGTTGCGCATAAGCGTTATAATTTCCACTTACATCCTAATTGCAATATGGAAGGAAAAGTACAACATGAAACACAATTTATTACACATAAACAGTTGCTCCTCCATAAGAACAAATGGTTTCATGCTGGGCACATACTGTATATTGTCAAGCCAACCAAAGCAGAAAAAATATTTTTTTTTAACCAACTTGTACTATATGTTTACATGAAGCCACTAAAAGCTCAGAAAAAAACAAATAATGAAATTGGTACAGAAATTAAATAAATATAGCAAGCCACAAAGCCCTGCCTTATGTAAGGCCAAACAGACATAACGCAAAGGCAGTACTATACTTTGGTGCCTCCTAGTTATGTCCTGAAGCCAACGTTGTTGAAACATAGCGAACCAACATTTCATACAAATACCTTCAGTCTTCTGCTGATATTGGCTGTGATTTATCACTAAGAGGAATGCAGTGATATGAACCCAGGATCAGGGGTCAACCCAGACAATAATCTGTATAAACAAACATAATCTTCATGTTTTATAGAAGTTTATATAATTCACATTTCTTAATAATATAATATATTTTTATAAAAATGATACTATACATTGTATTATGATATAAATGTATTATTTATACTATAACATATTTAGCATTTTAGAAAATATTTTTTTCATAGATGTAAAGTATGAAGTATTTTTATTTATTTTATTAATAATCGTTTTAAGAATGTCCTTCTTTATATTAAAATTAATTATTACTTAAAAATATTTTTTTAAACAAAACATATTCATTATGTGTTATTAAATTATATCATCAATATCTAAAGCGATTGACAATATCTGATGAGAAAGCTTGTATGGAATATTTGGTATGTTGTGCTCTCTGAACCATATAATGTAACATTTTTATACATCATAAAGATTGGGCAAAAAACAACAAAGCTTACTTGACACAATTAAGCACCTTGTACAATACTCATACAATGTTTTTTAAACTCAATAGTCCGCTTGTTGCCATAGCAGCAAAAATGCCACAGTAGACAAATACAAAACACCTCTTGTGACAACTCTTCGAAATTGATTTTGAAACACAAGGGTCTTTGTGCTTCTGCTTCTGTGGTGGCAGAAAATAGAAAGTGATGAATCTACTCAAACAATCTTTTGCTTGGTTATTGGATAGGTTCATTAAAGGGACATTGTCACAAAGTAAAACACCTGTCCAGTTAGTCTCAGATGCATGCTGCCATGGCTCTCATGCTATACACTAGTTCCAGAAAGTAACTCAGGTGGGTTGTTTTCAAAAGGAGAACTTTGGTGAAGCTGCGTTTAATCATCCAATCATCCAATCATCCAATGCTAACAAAAGTCCTGTTTTTCACATGATTTAATATTCAAAGTAAATTTCTAAGATAAATGAACATGCACCTTTCTACTTTAGAGAACACAGTTAACACCAATGCCCCTTACTAGTATGTGCCAAATGATTCATGGATTTACAATGTCCATTGGAGCCTTCCAGTGAAATCCATTTAACTAGCAATGCAAAAAATAATAAATACATAATTAATTTACTAGCATACATACAAGTAATTTGATCACTTTCTTATTAAAAAAAAGATTAAATATAACCCCTTGCTGCCAAGTATATATACCACATACCTTGGCTGTACCTCAAAAAAAATAAGAAATTAGGGCAGCTTCCCTAAAATATATTTTTCTCCAAGTGAAAATCCTTTCCTTCTCTTCAGTACTCTATGGTAGTATAGATGAATAACTGCCACACTCTTAATCAAACTTGTACAGTGGAGGAAGGGAGGATGTGTGTCTTACCAGATCAGTTAGAGTTCACTGGACAAGGAGGTCAAACTCTGGTGCCTATCAGACACGTAAGCCCCCCAAAAAAGTGTTTCATTTTCAGATCGATTCGGATTTTTATTTCTTTTGTTTTTTGTTTTGGATGCAAAATTCAATTCGATTCGTTATTCGGATTTAAAATCCGTCCACATTTTCATTCGGAAAGATTAACATTTTCGTTAAAGAAGCATTTGGATTCGTTCACATTCAGACGCGTTTGAATTTGGAAATTTATTGTATTCGAATGTCTGAATTTTACAAAATTTTTACAAATAACTGAGAGTGGTCACCGGTGGGCCCTATTTTGCTATGGGTCCCCATGATCTGTGATTACACCCCTGATATGGTATACTTAACAGGAAAGTAAACATGCTAACAATGCAATTGTGCGTAAAACTGTTAACTGAAAGTGGACTTTTGGAAACCTGATCATTTTAAATAATTGATGCCTACTTTCAGTTTTCAGATTCTTTAGCTGGTAAACACTCCCACGCACACACAGCATTTTAACTTTATGCTGAATAGCAGTGGTACATGGCCTTAGTTGAATTTTTTATACACTACTATAGAAAAATCAATGAGGGATGTAAGACAAGCATTGCCTTTCATGACTGCACTCTAGGTTACGGGCACAAAGATCTGGGATCTCTAAGAAAAATCTCCACAGTTACTGGATGAAACAGGCAAATAACCAAACTGATCAAGTCTATCCAAAATGCAACCTAAAAACAACTTCCAATTGCAATTATAACTATGTATATAAAGGTTAACTCACCTGTACAGTAATATATGACATTAATGTGAGAATGCAGTGCCATCTATTGCTCCATGTTAACTTAAAGGGTTATTAAACCCTCCCGTGTTTTTGCATCTATTTACTGCTAGCAAGCAGTAGATATATGCAAAAAGTGTAAAAAGAAACGCTTTAACCCTTTCGCTGCCAAGGACGTATGGCATACGGACCTACAAAAGTGCTTCCAGCTGGCCAGGTCAGTATGCCATACGGACCTGGCATTTACAGTTCTACTATAAGCTGATGGTCGCTTTAGCGACCATCAGCTTATAGTATAACTGTTCAGCAGACTGTCCCCTTTAAATTAATAGCTGTCATCAGCGGCTCAGAAGCCGCTGATGACCGCTATTATCAAAAATACCGGGCACCCCCCCCGTGAAAAAATTGCAGAAAATTCAAAAATGGCTTGGCCAGCTGATTTGAAAAATGTTCCGGAGGGCTTGGCAGCGAAAGGGTTAAAAGCAGTTTAAACTTACCTGTGTCTTCCCCGCATGCTCCCGCCCTGAAAATATGAAAATTCTCGGGCGGCCGCAAAGCATCTTGGGAAGGCACATGCGCAGTTCACATTTTCGGCCGGGAGATGAGGAGAGACACAAGTTAACTATATGGACGCGTGCATCCGCATGCAGACACCGTGGGACAGGAAGTGCCAGCAAGGACAGAGGAGTAATCACTGGATCAGAGACCTGCAGCAGCACTGGAGGGACAGATGAGAACGACAGGAATGAAGAAGAAGATTGGATTAGGAAACATCATTTAAGGTAAGTGCTGACATTAACTTAGGGGGAGGGAAAAACATTTTTTTTCTTTAACCCCTTCATGACTGAGCTAGTTTTCAGGTTCTGTTCATAAATGACTGACACATTTTTTACATTTTTGCTGTGTGATTCTTCCACAGCAGTAATATACTTTCTTACTAAATGTACCCACACATATTATATATTGTTTTTTAGAGGACAGATAGGGCTATATAATTATATCACATATGTGTACCTAACCCCTCACTTAGTTTGAATAAAATAAAAAAA